>NC_065534.1:725000-737466 GCF_932294415.1 Quercus robur | reverse complement strand
TAAGTGATTCTTTCACATGTCAATATTTAAATAAAAGGAAGATGGAGGAGTTGACAAAACCAAATGAATGTTGGGGGTTTTTAAAGGGAATTTCAAAGTATCTCAAATCATGGTGGTGATAAAAGACAAAATTTGAAATGAATTTTTTTTTTATAGCCATTTTAGTTAGTGATGAAGCGTGAATTCGTCAGTCGAGATAGGTAGATGGAACTAGCCTCCTGTCAGCGCGAATGTATCCTCTAAGATGGTCACCGGTGGGGTGCCTGCCACAACACCTCCGATGCCAAAGTTAGAATAGGAAAGCACTTTGTTAAATGAAATAGATAAGCAAGATAATAATAGGTGTTTCTTAGGGTGTGTCTGTACCTTCTGTTGACAATGTGAGGGCTTTATATATGTGGCTTTGGTTGCTAGCCGTTGTGGTCGTTAATGCCTCCTGCCCACTAATGGGGCTTTTAATAGGCTCCCAACGGTCTGCCGGGCTGGTTTTGTAACTGCCCAAGTCATTGATTGACTATATTGAATGATTTCCCTATCCTCGTCAGTGATGACTGGTTTCTTCGTCATTCAGGATGACTTCGTCATGAGTGCTGGCTTCGTCTAGGGGATGTAATCTTGTCATTCCCATCAGTTGCCCCCCAGGTTCCGTGGTCGTCTATGATGTGTCATAAGGACCATAGAAGATGAAAAGTTTTCCTGAGCTGTCTATGACTCTTGGGGTTTTGTTCCGAATTTAATGCGTAGTGGCGGCGCTACATGCAATGTGGCCATGTGGCGCGTGCTGATCGGTGGAGTTAATGGCATGACCCTTGGGTTTCCTGCTATTTTTCAATTTTCTTGGGTCTTGGTTTCAAAACTTTTCCTTTCCTTCACTTTAATCTTTTGCTCTGAGTTTTATTTTTCCTGTTTATTCTTGCGACCGCTTCGACCCTGCTCCGGCGATTTCTTTCAAATTTTTCTGGTTTCAATCGTTCATTCTTCAAGGTACGTTCCTCTTTTCCTCTTCTATTCCCCTTTCCTTCATAATCTTTTATGAGTTCTTGATTCTTTCTTTGCCCTTTGCTTTTGTTGTTGTGTTTGATTTTCGGGTTTTTAGGATTTTATTCCCCTTTTCATGGTCAGTTCTTCTGAAGTTAGGGTAGCTTGCCCTTCAGTCTCTTTCTTTTTTGCTCGCTCAGGGGTGGCTTTGGGTGTTTCTGGTGACTTTTTCCCTTTGGTTGGGGACTTTATTTTTGAAGGTTGTGGGTTGAGTGTAGTTTTAGGAGAGCTATCTCCAATATTAGGCCAATCACTTGCTTGGTTTGAGGGTGAAACGAAGAGGATGTCGGAGGTGAGATCTAGCGAACTCGAAACTGGGTTGTCGTCTAGCGATGGCCCAGTGGAGGGTGATACGGCTGTCTCTGCCCTTCGTCCAGTTAGGGCTTTTTACGCCCTCGAGGAGGCGTGTAGGCTAGACGCTGATACTGTAGCTAGGTTTAAGGATAGATTTCAATTCCCTGAACGGGTTCGTGTTTGTCGGCCCAGTAGTGAGGATCGGGCATGCCACTTCTTCCCTGGTGAGGTATGCTTCTACGAGGCTACTTTCACTTGTGGGCTTAGGCTTCCCGTCTATTCTTTGGTGATGGAGCTTTTAGGTTATTTTGGCATTGTCCCCGGACAGCTTATGCCCAATTCATGGAGAATAGTGATCAATTGTATGGAAACATGGTTGGCCGCTAACGGGGATATGATCAAGGTGAGTGAGCTCGTCTACCTTTATCATTTAAAAGAGTCAAAAGAGTAAAGATATTATGAGTTAGTACCTTGGGCGAGGAGGACTAGGATCGTTAAGGGTTTACCCTCGTCATTCAGGTATTGGAAGTCCCGTTTCTTTTTCGTGTCAGGGGATGATTTTGAGACCCCTTCTAGCGAGGCTTAAGGTGATATCCCAAGGTTGCTCTGTCGGTGGGGAACCCTGAACTTAGGTGTGTCAATGTTTCTCCTTGTCTGTTAATTTTCATTCTGCTCATGTGGCCGTCTCTAACTCTTGTAGTTATCTTTTTGATAGTTAAGAGACGTCCTAAGTTAAAGAGCAAATACCAAGATCGTGTTGAAAAGGCGATAGAGTATGCCAGGACAATTGAAAGTTGGGAGGACCTTGTAGATCCACGGACGCTTGCATTCTATTGCTTAGGCCCGGACCCATCTCCCTACGTCTTGCACAACATCGACATCGAGGGAAAAAAGAGTAAGTGTTGACTTCGTCAGTGTTAACTTCCCTTTAAGCACCATTTTTTTTAAGTGTTTTCCTTCTTGCAGAGATGACGACTAAATTTAACAAGGACATGTATGCCAAGATGAGGTCAAAGAAAGACGAACCTTTGTCCAGTATCAGGAAGAAGGGAGTGCGCGTGACTGGGAAAGGCTCGTCCGCTATCCCAGTTGTTTCGGTTACTCCCGTAATCTCCGGTGCCGAGACCGTGAGGACGACCTCTCCAACCGTTTCGGTTGAAGAGATTCCCACTCCTTCGTCGAAGAGGCAGCACATATCAGGCAAGGAGAAGGAGAAGGCGGATTCTCATTCGTCCACTGTATTGGGAGATCAAGGTCTGGCTGTGGACAGGGCACACGGAGTTGTTACGGCTGAGGACTTAAAGTTTTTTGATGGCGTGCCTTTCAACGTGGTCGCCAATCAACAAGTTCACAATCTCGTCCAGGTAATCTGCCCGTGTGCTTTTGGTATTTATCCGTCTTTTACTAGCGACGTTACTTTTCTATTCAGGTGATGGGGGAGAGTCTTCACATTGCTTCTGAGTACCTCACTCAGGAGGCCAAGGTGGTGTCACTAACGTCCAGAATGGAGGCCCTGGACGAGGAGAATTCTACAATGAAGAAAAAGCTCATGATTCCATGCACGAGGTAAATACCTTGAAGGAAAGTACCAAGACTTTATCCGACGATCTTCGTGCTAAGTGTCAGTTGACCTTGGAGAAGGACGAACAGCTTCTGGCGGTCAAGGAAAAGCTCAAGACTACTACTGCAAGGTCTGTCGAGGCTTTCCAGCAGACTGATGAGTACAACACTGTGCTCTTCAGTTGGTACTTCAAAGGCTTTGGGCTTTTAAGGCGGTATCTCGTCAAGCATCCCACCGGAGTTGATTTGTAAAACTTGGATCTTGAGGTGGTGGACCAGGAGATGGCGACTGACGAGGCGGCCCAATCTTCTGTTCCTAAAAGTGATGTCCCTGACAAGACTACTGCTGACGATGCTGATGCTGCCGGGAATGATGCTCTTACGGGTGATGACGTTGTTGCTGGCCCCTGAATCTTCATACTTATGGAAATTTCTTCTTTTCTTTTGTTAGCCCGTCATGTTTTAGGCCTTTTTGTAAATCTAATTATAGAACAATTTAATCTGTCCTGAGAACAATTTCTTGTGTTGCCCAGTGTTTATGGGTTTTTTGGGGTATAACAACAATGGTAATTTGCCCTTGGTTTTTGGGCTTTTTAATTGAATTTGCAATATACTTACTTGTTCGTCAAATGCTTGTGCTGTTTTACATTCGTCCATACCTTGTACTTAGTATAAATTTTTTGGCTGTGACCTCTCCATTCGTCAATGATTTGCTACTTACTCACAATCCTTCAATGGGGCTTGGATACAGCCTGAGTTTTGTTTTGATTTGTTGCAAGATTCTTGTCCCTTTTCTTTTTCTTTCTTTTTTTTTTTGTGTGGATTCGTTGGTAATCCTGAATCCGTCAAGCGGGATCTTGTCACTTGCTTCTACTAAAGGATTGTGCCTACGTCAGTGGCTTGCATCCGTCGAGGCAGAGTCTTGTTACTTGACTTATACCCATTCAAGGGGTGTTTGCTGTGTTTATGGCTTCGTCGGTGACTTACATCCGTCAAGGCGGAATCTTGTCACTTAGCTTTTTGACTTACACCCTTTCTAGGGATTTTGTCATGTTTTCGGCTTCATTAGTAACTTACATCCGTCAAGGCGGAATGTTGTTACTTAGCCATTCTGTGGCTTACACCCGTTGGAGGGATTGTCAGTAACTTACATCCGTCAAGGTGGAATCTTGTTACTTAGCCATTCTGTGGCCTACACCCATTAGAGGGATTGTCAGTAACTTACATCCGACAGAGCGGAATTTTGTTACTTAGCCATTTTATGGCCTGCACCCATTAGGGGGATCGTCAGTAACTTACATCCGTTAGAGTGGAATCTTGTTACTTAGCAATTATATGCCGTATGGCTGACTGAACCTGCTTACAAAAAGACACTAGATGAATAATTCTTTCATTAATTTCAGGAATGAATATATTTGTTTGTTACATCTATTGGTGGTACTTCTTTAAATGTTCAATGTTCCATGGTTGAGGAAGTCTCTGTCCGTCCAAGGTTTCTAGGTGGTAACTGCCTTGTCTTGAGTAGTGAACGACTCGGTAAGGTCCTTCCCATGTGGGACCCAGCTTTCCTTGGGCAGGGTCTTTAGTTGCGGTGGTGATCTTGCGCAGGATGAGGTCACCTATGTCCAGTCGTTTGAGTTTAACCCTCTTGTTGTAGTATTCGGCCACCTTCTGCTGGTACTTAGTCATCTTGTTGGAGGCTTTATCTCTTACTTTGTCAAAACAGTCCAGGTTGAGTCGTAGTTCATCATCATTGCACTCTTTGTTGAACATCTCTCTCCTGACGCTCGTTACTCCTACTTTGACCAGGATCACGGCTTCGGTGCCATAGGTAAGCCTGAAGGGGGTTTCTCCTGTTGGGGTTCTCGTCGTGGTTCTGTAAGCCCACAGGACATTTGGTAATTCTTCTAGCCAGGCAACCTTCGCATCGTCTAGCCTGGCTTTGATCATCTTGAGCAGCGTTCGATTCGTTACTTCCGTCTGTCTGTTTGCCTGGGGATGCCTTGGGGACGAGAACTGGTTCTTAATTCCAAGATTTGAATAGAGGTCCCTGAAGCTTTGGCTGTCGAACTGCCTCCCATTATCTGATATAATCGTCAAGGGAATCCCGAACCTGCAGATTATGTTCTTCCACACAAAGCTCCGAATTCTTGCCTTAGTGATCGTTGCTAGAGCCTCTACTTCAACCCACTTCGTGAAGTAATCAATAGCAACTAGTAGGAATTTTACCTGACCTTTACCTTGGGGGACTGGACTGACGATGTCGATTCCCCATTGCATTAATGGCCACGGGGATGCTATCGTCGTCAGTTTTTTTGCTGGAAGCCGTTGTACATTCCCGTATCGTTGGCACTTGTCGCACTTCTTGACAATTTCAATAGCGTCCACCTGCATAGCAAGCCAGAAATAACTTGTTCGCATTACCTTGTTTACCAGGGATCTGGGGCCGGCGTGGTCGCTGCAAACTCCTCTATGGATTTCTTCCAGTATGTATCTGGTTTCTTCTTCGTCGACACACTTCAGGTAACGCATGGAGAAGCCTCTCTTGTACAAGGCGTCATTGAGAATCGTGAACCTGGCTGCCCTCTTCTCGATCTTTTTAGTTTCTTCTGTATTCTGCGGGAGGTGCCCGTCCTGGAGGAAAGACATTATTGGTGTCATCCAGCTATTTGTGCTTTGGATGGTGAATATTGGGGCCTCTTCAATACTGGGGTGCTTCTGGACTTCCATCGCCAAGTCCATGCTAATCTCCCTTTTTTCTGACGATGCTAGCTTCGAGACTTCGTCTGCTCCCATATTCTGATTTCTTGGGATCTGTACAAATTCCACTGCATCGAACTCCTGAGTCAGATGCTTCGTTAGCCTGAGGTATTTCTGCATTCTCTCTTCTTTTGCTTTGTACTCCTCCTTGATCTGCCAGATCACTAGCTTCGAATCATTTTGGACTAACAGGTTCTTAACTCTAAGTGCCTTTCCAAGCCTCAGTCCCGTCAGTATCCCTTCATATTTAGCTTCGTTGTTGGTGGCCGGAAATTTCAGTTGAACTACGTATTTAAGCATTTCTCCGTCGGGGTGGTTATGATGACCCCTACTTCCCCCCTCCTTTAGGCTAACGAACCATCAGTTTGTATCGTCCATCGCTCAACTTCGTCGGTGAGGCTGTCCTCGTCTAGAAGGGTGAATTCTGCGATGAAGTCCGCCAAAGTTTGCGCCTTGATTGCTATTCTGGGATGGTACTCAATGTCAAATTGACTAAGTTCAATCGCCCACTAGACCATTCTTCCGGTTGCCTCAGGTTTGTTCATTGATTTCTTGATCGGTTGGTCCGTCATCACAAGGATGGGATTTGCCTGAAAGTATTTCCTTAGCTTGTGCGAGACTGCTATTAACGCAAACGCGATCTTTTCAATCCGTGGATACCTGGACTCAGCCCCTTGGAAGGCTTGGCTGACGTAGTAAACTGGGAGTTGCTTCTTGCCTTCTTTTCTAATCAAGGCTGCACTCACTGCTGAAGCTGACACTGCTAGGTATAAGTATAGGTCTTCCCCTTCTTTGGACGGGCTTAAGAGGGGTGGACTACTCAGGTAACACTTTAGTTCTTGAAACGCTGCTTCACATTCGTTGGTCCATACGAAAGCCTGCTTTAAGGTCTTGAAAAAGGGTAGGCACTTGTCCGTAGCTCTGGAGACGAACCTATTTAAAGTTGCTATCCTTCCTGTGAGCTTCTGGACTTCCTTGACGGTTCTGGGCGATGCCATGTTGATTATGGCTTGCACTTTCTCTGGATTTGCTTCTATTCCTCTTTGGGACACCATGAATCCCAGGAATTTCCCTGAAACTACCCCAAAAACACACTTACTAGGATTCAACCTCATCTGGTATTTTTTAAAGGTGGCAAACGTCTCCTTCAGGTCGTCCAGATGTGTGAGTTCTTCCTTACTCTTGACGAGCATATCGTCCAGGTATACTTCCATGTTCCTGCCAATCTGTTGGCTGAACATTTTGTTCACCAACCTCTGATACGTAACTCCAGCATTCTTTAATCCAAAAGGCATTACCTTGTAACAATAAAGTCCTTGACTCGTGATGAAAGCAGTCTTCTCCTGGTCTTCCTCAGCCATCCTTATCTGGTTATATCCCGAGAAAGCGTCCATGAACGTCAGTAACTTGTGCCCAGCTGTAGAGTCCATAAGCTGGTCTATTCTTGGTAGAGGGAAGCTGTCCTTCGGGCACGCCTTGTTCAGGTTTGTGAAGTCTACACACATCCTCCATTTTCCATTTGTTTTCTTCACTAGGACGACGTTTGTGAGCCATTCAGGATAGTACACTTCCCGGATGAACCCTGCCGTCAATAGTTTGGTAACTTCATCTGCAACTGCTTGATCTCGTTCTGGGCGAAGACTCTTCGTCTTTGCTGGATGGGTTTCCGCTTCGGGTTCACATTCAACTTATGCTGGATGACTTCTGGAGCTATGCCCGGCATGTCCTCGTGGCTCCATGCGTAGACATCTAGATTTTCTTTAAGGAATTGGATGAGTCTTGTTCTCATCTCAGGGCTTAGCGTCGTCCCTATCTTTGTCGTCTTGTTCGCTTCTCCTTCTAGGGCTTCCATTTTGTCTTTTTCCTTCTCTTCAATCATCCACGTGTGGTTCTCCTTTGCAGCCAGGACTTGATCTCCTTTTACCTCGTCGACACCATTATCTGTTGTGAATTTCACCTTCAAACAGTAGGTGGACGTGGCCGCTTTCCATTTGTTGAGCGTAGGCCTCCCAATGATGACATTGTAGGATGAGGGGCAGTCCACCACTAGGAAGTCTAACTGACGGGTCAACTACACCGGGTAGGTCCCCACTGTCACTGTCAACGTCACTATGCCCCTGGGGTATACCCTGTCTTCGCTGAAGCTGACGAAGGGAGAGTTAAATGAGTGCAGTCTCCTTGGATCTAGCTTTAGCTGCTGGAAGGTTGGGAGGTAAATGATGTCTGCAGAGCTACTGTTGTCCACGAGGATCCTCTTGGTATTGAATCCTTTTATATTCAGCGTTATAACCAAAGGGTCATTGTGGGGCTGCTTCACTCCCCTGGCGTCCCCTTCATTGAAGGACATGTCCCGGTCTGTTCGTTGTTGCTTAGACGGAGGTATCGTGTGGACACTATTTACCTGCCTCTGGTATGCTTTCTTGAGGGATTTAAATGATCCTCTTAAGAAGGGCCCTCTTGTAATCGTCTTTATCTCCCCGATCACATCCTGTGGAGGTTGGGACGAGCGGTCGTCATCCTGGGAAGAGGACCTATGCTAACTTTTATTACAGTCCCTGAACTTACTATATTCCCCCTTCTTCACATATTTCTGTAATTTCCCTTTCCGTATTAGCTTCTCTATTTACTCCTTTAGGTCCCTACAATTTTCTGTGTTGTGGCTGTGATCTTTGTGGAATCGGCAGTACTTGTTCTTATCACGAACGTTAGGGGATGAGTGTAATGGTCTTGGCCATTTGAGGTAGTGCTTGTCCTTGATCTGCGTTAAAATTTTGTCAACAGGCATAACCAGAGGAGTAAATCTTACCATCCGAGGGCCTTTATCATCTTTTCTCCTGTTCCCGTCATTGTTACGATGATTTGGGTGCTCCCTCTTTTGACCCCTGCGATCGTCTTCCTTCTTTGCCTTGTCTCCTGGCTTCTTTACATCCTTTATGGCTGCTAAAGCATCTTCTGCATTCATGTACTTCTGTGCCTTCAGGAGCATTTCTGCCATCGTCTTTGGTGGATTCTTTACGAGGGAGGCCACGAGATCTTTGGATCTTAGTCCCGCTTTGAAGGTCGTCAGCTGCACCTTGTCATCAGTTTTGTCCACCTCCAGAGTCTCCCGAGTAAAGCGTTTCACGTACGACCTCAGAGTTTCCTTCTCTCCCTGTCTAATGGTAAGTAAGTGGTCTGTCGGCCTTTTTGGACGCTGCCCCCCTATAAAGTGTCGCAAGAAGGCATTGCTCAACTGTTTGAAGTTGTCCACAGACGAAGTCGGCAACTTTGTGAACCATTCCCTTGTAGCTCCTTTGAGAGTGGTGGGAAAGGAACGACACAGTATCTCGTCAGGCGGCTGTTGAAGACCTAGAGTCGTCTTGAAAGTATTAAGGTGATCCTGAGGGTCTCTGAGTCCGTCGAACGGCTCAAGTTGAGGTAGGCAAAACTTCGACGGTACAGGGCATTTAAGCACCGCCGAGGTGAAAGGCGAATCCGTGGCCTTTACCATTCTGTCTACGCTTCGATCCGTCTTCTCCTTAATGGTGTTCCTCAGTTCGCCCATCTCCTTCCTCATTTCTTGAAGGAGATCTAAATTCTGCTCGTCTGGAGTAGTTGGCCTCTGATGGATACTCCCCCTATGGCTATCCCTTTCTCCCTCCATGTTATCTTTGGATCGGTTCTCTTCCTGTTGAGCTTGTTGGACCTGTTGAAGTTGCAGCTTCATTTCTTGATTTTGCTTGGTGAGTTCTTCAATGGTGGCCGCAAGAGCTTGAACTTGCTGGGCCAAGGCTGCGAAATCTAGATTGGGTTCCATCTGAATGTAGAGGTTTGATGGAAACTACATTCTCAAATATGAATCTGAAAATGTCATTCCCCACAGACGGCGCCAAATTGATGAAGCGTGAATTCGTCAGTCGAGATAGGTAGATGGAACCAGCCTCCTGTCAGCACGAATGTATCATCTAAGATGGTCACTGGTGTGGTGCCTGCCATAACGCGTCCGATGCCAAAGTTAAAATAGGAAACCACTTTGTGAAATGAAATAGATAAGCAAGATAATAATAGGTGTTTCTTAGGGTGTGTCTAGACCTTCTATTGACAATGTGAGAGCTTTATATATGTGGCTTTGGTTGCTAGCCGTTGTGGTCGTTAATGCCTTTCTTAGTAACGCCTCCTGCCCACTAATGGGCTTTTAATAGGCTCCCAACGGTCTGCCGGGCTGATTTTGTAACTGCCCAAGTCATCGATTGACTATATTGAATGATTTCCCTATCCTCGTTAGTGATGACTGGTTTCTTCGTCATCCAGGACGACTTCATCATGAGTGCTGGCTTTGTCTAGGGGATGTAATCTCGTCATTCCCATCAATTAGCATGTCAAATATTAGTGCATTAAACTTGAATTAGGAAACATGCAATTAAACCACTAATCAAAGCCAATTTTGATTTTCGTACACGTATGACCAAATTAAATGGAATTGACTTCCCTAACTCACCGAAGTTTTGTGGAAAATATGCAAGATTCAGATCCTCTAGATTTCTTAGGGTACTCTACCAAATAGATTTTTTAAAATCTTAACCATTCTTTAATGATTTAATAGTCTAGATTCTACCATGTCAGCATTCCACTAACAATAATCTTAATTATTTTGTTTCCAACATTATTTTATTATTTTAAGAATAGGCGAATACCACATTTTCATCTCTACATTTTCACTCGATTTCACTTTGATCCCTAACTTTTTTTTCCACCACTTTTAGTCCCTATCCTGGAAAACGCGTCTCGTTTTGTCTCTGTCGTTACAACAAAGACGAAAAATGGACACATGGCAAACGTAGTGCACTGTTGGCACACTAAAAGTTGACATGGCTATTAATATAATAATAATAAAAAAATGTTATTTGGCATTTAAAAGTGCCATGTCATTAAAAAAAAATTAATTTATTAATTTTAACTAAATAAAAAAATTAAAAACAGAAATAAAGATAAAAAATTACATGAATTGAGATCTAAGTGTGTCTTGAACAAGAACATCAACTCAGATATAAGAACACAAAATAAAAATCCAAAAATCACAAACCCAGAAAATAAGAACAGAAAATTAAACTCAAAGCCGAACCCCAGAATTAGAATTCATGCCAACATTCTTGACAATCCTAGATAAAATTGATAAATTAAACATGAACACGTTAAATATTTGAACAAGAACACAAACCCAACAAATTTAAAACCCAAAAAATTAAATTCAAACCCAGATTCAAACCTAGATTCAAAAATTTAAATTCAAACCCATATTTCAAACCCCCATCCACCCACCAAAACATCAAACACAAAAATCAAATCCAGATTTTCAGCCCCATAACACTAAATTCAAACCCAGATTTTCGGCCCCTAAACTCAAATCTCAAAACCCAAATTTTCCTATACTTTCTAAGAAACCAAACACAAACCTCAGATCCAAGCGGTGCATCGTATAACCTCAGGCAGATCTGGTCCTCTACTCCACTCTCCACCAACGGAATCGTACACCAACACAAGCCCTTCTCTCAAACCTCGGAAACTCCTCCCACTCTGTCGCAACAAGTCATCTATCCTTCACCGCCTTTCGCGTCCCCTCTTCTTCTTCAAAACCACTTTTTCGTTTTTACCCTTTTCATTCCCTAAAATCTCGACCTTGCCATCTTCCTCTTCCTCCACCGCCATCCTCTTCTGCCTTTTCCTTTGCATGCCACGTTAGCACTAGGGGTGTTCCGATGGACTCGCTGCTGTCACTGGACCTCGCCGAGTCTGCCGTCGACTCTGTGGCTTGTGATTTGAAGAATCAGAGCCTTGATGATGATAAGAAGGAAGAAGAGGGACCCATTTCGTTGAACGACAACGATAAGAAGATGAGTCTGGAAGATTTGCATTGGGACCATTCCTTCGTCACTGCATTGCCTGGTGATCGCAGAACCGATACTATTCCCCGAAAGGTTAGCTCTAGCTCTATTTTCTTTAGGCTTTGTTCGGTTGCTGAGAAAAGGAAAGAAAAGGAGAAGAAAATCATGAAACTTTTTTGTATTATGCTTTTTTAAAACTGGATTTTTTTTTTTAATGCTTTATGCAGCTAGCTCATATAGAATAATAATTTAGGATATATGTAATTTGAAATGAAATGATTGCTAGTAAATTATGATTAAAAAAAAAATGGAATGATTGAGTAATTGAAAATCATGGAATTTTTATATTATGTTTGTAAGACAGAATTTTTGTTTTTTGTTTTTAGTTAAAATTAATAAATAAATTTTTTTTTAATGACATGGCATTTTTTAATGACAAATAACATTTTTTATTATTATTTTAATGGCCACGTCAGCTTTTAGTGTGCCAACAATGCACTCTGTTTGCCACGTGTGCATTTTCGTCTCTGATGTAACGGTAGGGACAAAAACGAGATGCGTTTTCCAGGATACAGACTAAAAGCAGTGGAAAAAAAAAGTTAGGGACCAAAGTGGGAATCGCGTGAAAATGTAAGGACGAAAATGTGGTTTTCGTCTTAAGAATATTGTTAGTGGAATGTTGACATGGTAGAATATTGACCATTAAATCATTAAAGAGTGGTTAGAATTTAAGGAAATCTACTAGTAGAGTACCCTAGGAAATCTAGAGGATCTGAATCCAAATATGCAAACTTGGGACTAGAAGGATTCATGTTAGAACCCCTTTCCATCTTCTTTGTGTGTGTGTGTTTATTTCTAAAAAAAAAGAATGGGTTATTGTCCCACATTGCATAAGAGAGTGTGTTGTGTGTAGTATAACTTACTCCACCTTTCCTTAAAAGTTACCATGGCGT
>NC_065534.1:0-65000 GCF_932294415.1 Quercus robur | reverse complement strand
TAGCACAACACATCACACGATAGCTTTCTGCTTTTATAGCTTTTATAGCACAACACATCACACAATCTAATAGTTTTCTGCTTTTATAGCTTTTATAGCACAACACATCACACAATCTAATAGTTTTCTGCTTTTATAGCTTTTATAGCACAACACACACATCACATCACACAATCTAATAGCTTTTATAGCACAACACACACATCACAGAACACATCACACATCACATGTGTTGTGCTAATAGTGAAATTAGCACAACACATCACACAATCTAATAGTTTTCTGCTTTTATAGCTTTTATAGCACAACACATCACACAATAAAATTTAACATCAAGGATTTTAGCTTTATTTTTAAATCGGTTCTCAACATTTTATAGCTTTTATTTTAGTTTTTATAGTCTTTAATTTGTTGTCATTCCCTGCCGTCATACGGGATTATTGTTTTTGTCAAAATATTCAAACATGATAGGTAAAAGAGTGACTGCTGACAGAAAACAAGATTTTTTTTCAACTTTCAACATGATATATCAAGTTTCTCAAAAAAAAAAAAAAAAAAATGCTATATCAACGACTAATCTAAAAAATTCCAGAGTATTAGTTCTCAGACCCGACCCCAAAAGTTCTTCCCTAAGAAATTATCAATCTTGCCAATCAATCTATAGAGACTAATTAAGAGGATGACAAAAATGATAGAATCATTTGCTCATCGCTTATGTGATGAATAACTTGAGAGAGAGAGAGAGTACATACGCTTTTTACCACCGAAAGCCTTGTGAACCAGCCTTGTCGGCGATGGGCTCGGCGGCGCTGGGCTGGTCTCTCGGCGTCGGCGCTGGGCTGTCGGCGCTGGGCTGGTCTCTCGGCGTCGGCGTCGGCGGAGTTTTTTATGGAAGGATTTATCTGAAGAAAGAAAAAAAATTAGGGTTTCTCTGAAGAAAGAAAAAAAATTTTAAAAAAAGTGGGTGAAATTTAGGGTTTTATCTTGATCCTAACCTTCACTGGAGAGTAATCTCAACTGACGGAGAAAGAGGTTGAGATCGGATGGAGGGTGAGGGTTGAGATCGGATGAAGGGTGAGGGTTGAAGTCGGAGATGGAGGGTCAGATCGGATGAGGGCTTCAGAGATGAGGGGTCAGATCGGACGGAGGTGATGAGGGTCAGATCGGATGGAGCGTAGAGATGGAGGTGATGAGGGGTCAGATCGGATGGAGCGTTTAGATGGAGGTGATGAGGGCTTCAGAGATGGACGCTTCAGATCGGATGGAGGGTAGCTGATGGGTTGGAGAGAGTTTATTATTAATATTTATACTTCCCCTAAAGCCGCATTTTTCACATGCGGCTATAGGGGAAATCTGAAGCCCCGTTTCAAAAACGTGGCTCCATCCTGAACTAGAGCCGCGTTTATGACCCGCGGCTTCAGAACTAGTCCTTAAGCCGCATTTTCTGTTTAAGAAAACGCGGCCTCAGAACCAAACTAGAGCCGCGTTTTAAACACGCGGCTTCAGAACCAGTCCTTAAGCCGCGTTTTTATCTCAAAAAAACGCGGCCTCAGAACCTCACTATGGCCCCGCGTACAAAACGCGACCTTAAGGATCTGTGAAGCCGCGTTTTCTTAAACGGGGCTTTAGGCTCAACCTTGGGCCGCATTTTAAAAATGCGGCCACAGTAAAAGAAGAAAAAAAAAAAAAAAAAAAAAACAGAGTTTGAGAAAAAATAAAATCTGCACACCCTTGGGCCGCGTTTTTATCTCAAAAAAACGCGGCCTCAGATCCTGTCTATGGCCCCGCGTATAAAACGCGGCCTTAAGGTTCGCCTTGGGCCACATTTTTAAAAACGGGGCTTTAGCCTCACCTTGGGCCGCGTTTTTTCTGGCCGCGGATTAAAAAACGCGGCCCAAGGCCCCCGCGTTTTGTAGTGAGAACTCACTTGAAGGTTATTTTCTACAATTTCCTCACCAATAACAAATTAGAACATTGGCACTGTGATGTGTAAATATAAAATTTGTTTACCAAAAAATAAATATAAAATTTGGGCTAGGAACCAAAGAAAATGTAGGAAATTATAAGACTCACAAATGGAGGCTTAGCAAAATTGGCACATATTGGTTTCTTTGGAGCTGCCTGTCGTTGGACCCAGAAGAAAATGGTGTTTCTGTTCTCCCACGGTGAAATTTTTTTTCTTTGGAATTGTAGCCCCTAAGGTTCAGAGGATAACAATTTTCTGTGTTAGTAAATGTCAGATCGAAAGGCGAAACATAATTCAACAACGTAAAATGAGAAAGAAAAAAAATACCAACCGTTCATATGAGGATTCTCTCAATGAATTGTCTGGTTCTTAAATTCCTTTGCATTTACTTCAACTTCACCATCTCATCGCTATATAGAAAATAGAGAATCAATTGGGTTAGAATATAGTTGCAAAATACAAAATAAAATGTGAAGGAAAGAAAAATTGCCAACAGTTCATATGAGGATTCTGTAATCAATTATATGTCAATTTTGAAAAAGAAAAATGATACTTGTGGGAAGTTATCTTTAAAGATAAAATTATAAAGTCATGGAGAAAACTGCTCCTAAATAATAGGCACAAAAAAAATATACAGCTAAACAAAACAACGTTAGACCCTTCAATTAAAGGCGGTTGTGGTATGTTATGAAAAACAGGATTTGTATGTCTGTTCTCGGCTGTGTAACCTTTCACTGCCGTAGTATTGGTTTCTTCTCTCAAGGGAAGAAGATTGTCCCTTGCAGTAACAAGTTTACTGGCAAGGCTTGGGGTTTTTTTGCTAGGGGTTTGGGAAACAGTTTAGATTATGTTATGGAAGATCTTACACTCAAATGGAATAAGCTTTCTCTCTCGCAAAAAGAGGGAAAGCATGTTGTGCTTTCAAAAAATAAACAAATTCAAGAGTTTGTGCTGGCGGCAAAATTTCTTACCAGAAGAAACATTAATATTGATGCTGTTGCTAAAACGTTTAGGCCTCTCTGGCGTACAAGTCAAAGTTTTAATATTCGAGATGCTAGTGACAATTATCTCCTGTTTAGTTTTGAAGTTGAATCGGATCTAGAAAAGGTGTTCTTGGGGGAACCTTGGTCTTATGATAGGCATCTTGTGGTCTTTCAAAGGTATGATGGGAAGACACCTATGAAGCAATTAGAGTTTGCAAAGTCTCTGTTTTGGGTCCAAATTCATAACCTCCCTTTCAATTTGTTGTCTCCTGAGATTGCTCTGTGATAATTCCTTGGAAATCAGTAGGTTGATGAGTCTCGGGCGCTGATGATCTTAGGGCTTGATCCTGAAAACAAATACTGAGTCAGAGGGGACCGGCCAAAAGTCCTCCGATGATGAAGTTAGTGAACTTGGAATTCTCTGTAAAAAGGGAGTGATTTCTCAAATAAAAATGTCTGAATGAATCACCTTTCGGTAGAAGAAACCTTATATAGTGCCTGTCAGAGGTAGTTATCTTCCCAATCGTTGTAAGGTTCGGAGGATTCGCATATAACTTCCATAACTAACAAGGAAGTCATACCTTTTGGGGGTTTTTCCTCGAAAACCGTTCATTGGGTGAGGAATTTGTAGCCTTGACAAGAAAACGAAAATAGTCGAAGTATGTTTAAGACGTCGTAATCTCGTCCGACCAATTTTCTGGACAGACAAGATTACTTTGGACGAATAAACTGCATGCCTTCCTTGATTTTCTTAGGACGAGCCATATGGACGAGATTGGGAGTTGCATTTTATAACACCATCAGTTGCCCCCTCGTCCACATGGGTCGTCAAACGGAATGTGTAGTTTGGCACTATTTCTTTGGACGTGTATATTTAATATCCATGGTTGGTTATGCCACGTGCCCTAATTTTACTGGTGACCAGTCTCGTCGATTTATTTCTTCGAGGGTAAGCCACGTGTTCTACCCTGGTTGGTCACGTCGTTTCAAATGCCTTGTTGGGCTATCTATAAATAGTAGAATTCCTCACCTACCCTTTTACACTTCCTGAAATTTCCTTCCTGACATTCCTCGTCTAGAAGTCCCTCTGCGTCTTGAGTCCTCTTCCGTCTAGAGCTAGGTATTCTCCTCTTTCTCGTCTTTAGGTTTTAAGTTTCCAAAATGTCTGAGATGGTTCTTTCTTTGTCTAGCAATAGTATAGAGAAAGATATAGACGAGTATCACGATGATACCAGTTATAGTGGTTCTAGTGGTAGTACTTATAGTAGTGAGGGGAGTTCTACGGACGAGGGATACACTTCAGGTGCGCCTGGGTTCCCTTTAGAAGTTATCCAGGAACAACTTAGAAAGGCTTCTGGTTCTCAAGTCGGTTCCCCGTCTAATGTCCTTCCCTCTGATTTGATAGACGAGGTGGAGACCGTCTATAGTTGTGCAGTTGGCATTCATTCCATGATGAGTGAACAGAGACTTAAAAATCTTAAAATCTGGTATCAAATCCCGGACGAGTTTAACCCTAGGTTGCCCGTCCGTGGAGAATGGTGCTGTAACCCTCGTTTTGGAATAGGCGTCTATGAGGCGTATTTCTTAGGTGGTCTTAGGCTGCCATTAAACGCATTCGCTAGAGAGTTGTTAATTAGACTAGGTTTAGGTGTATGTCAGTTTAATCCTAATGCATGGAGATTAGTTATTTCTATGCAAATTTTGTGGAGGGAAGTGTTTGGTGGGGATCATCCTATTATTGTGGACGAGTTTTTTTATTGTTATAAACCCTCCGAAATAAATCAATCCAATGGTTTCTACCAGTTCACAG
Source organism: Quercus robur (assembly GCF_932294415.1). Taxonomy (NCBI): domain Eukaryota; kingdom Viridiplantae; phylum Streptophyta; class Magnoliopsida; order Fagales; family Fagaceae; genus Quercus; species Quercus robur. The sequence continues at coordinate 60,241 of NC_065534.1, read as the reverse complement.
CTAGGGGTAATGATTGTAGGTTAATCAAATCCCTAGCTTCTTCTGACAGGAATTGGAAGATGGAGTTTATCTTCGTCTCTGGTTTTTGGGCAGGGAACCTTGTGGACGTTGGTAGGGATCCTTTTGCTCCTTATACTGGGGACTTAGGGAACCTTCGTCCTGAAGGTATGTCCCTCCCCTTTTTACTTTTCTCTTCTTTATTTCATTTCTTGTTTGTACTTCTAACTTTTTTTCACTTAACGTTTCACAGCTGTTAAACGTCTGTCTTTAAGCAAGTTTTTCCGTGACCGCGTCCACAGGGCTCTTCTACATGTCGATAGGAGTTTCCATTCTCTAGTTACCCTTCGACGCCTTGCCAAGTGGGGGCTTGGTCCTGAGTCGTCAAACGAGGCTATTGCTTACAAAGTTACTGTTCGTAGAAGTAGGTTCCTACTTATTGGCTATTTGAATATGCTATGTTGTGTACTTCTAACCTATCTACTATTTTACTTATTGTTGTAACTATTATTTGTTTTAGGACTATCAACAATGAAGGAAAACAAAGGAAAAGAAGTTGTGGGTGAGGGGAGCCATCCTGAAGTTCAGCCTCAAACTCGTCCGTCGACTGGGGACAAAAGGAAAGCCTTACCAAAGAACTTTGATTTAGGAAGCCTACCCAGTCGTCGAGGCAAAAAGGCCAAACATGGATCACCCCAAGTAGTTAAGTCTAGCCTCCCTTCGTCCCAACCGTCCATCCAAATTTTTGATGTGGACTCGTCCACACCAATTGTGACCAATACGTCTATGACTCCTCTGTCTAAGACAACTGTGTCTGCCTTGTCCCAGTCTCATGAGAAGACTCCTACAAATATCATTGAAAATGAAGATTTAGCTTGGGAGCGCTTTCAAATGGCTATTTTGGACGAGGACATAAACACTTGTTATGACATGTCCTTAAAGGAGTTTGAACATTCTGGTGTTCACGACCTCTTTAAGGTATGTATCTGTACTTCGTCTTTGTTTAAACAATTTTTCTTTGTCTAACCATCCTTTTTGCACCTTCCTTTTATATATATATATATATATATTAGGCCATGTCAAAATTTATCGCGGCGTCTAGGCAGGCCACAGGACTAGATAAGATGAGGATTTTGTTAGAGACGAGGATTCAAGAGGTGAATGACGACTATAAAAAATAGGCTGAGGTAGCTGCTAAAGCTAAGGAAGAAGCAACTGAGCATCAAAATTCGATCGAGGAGCTGAAAGCTGATATAGTGGAGAAAGATACTCGTCTTGATCATTTTCAGAAAAAGAATGACGAGTTGAGTACTCTTCTCTCCCAAGCCAAAGAAGATGTTGTGGCTGAATTCAAGGCGTCCAAAGAATTTACGGACTTTATGGACCGTAATTATGCAACAGGCTTTGAGGATTTTCGAATGGACATTGCAGACAACTTCCCTGAGATTGACTTTAGCTCCATCAAACTCAACTTGGTTGCAGCCACTAGCTCTCTTGTTCAGACTGGCTCCGAGGACGTCAACATTGAGGATGATGCTTCCACTCAGCTGCCCCAGGACGATCCCAATAATAATGTGCCTTTTGTTTAAGGACGAGATTTGAATATTTAAGTGATTGTAATTTTCTTTTGCTTGCTTGCTTTTTTTTATTTTATTATTAGGTCCTTGGTTTTTGGACCTTTTCATGTAACCCAAATACATTAGCCTCGTCCACGGTTTTAGGACGGGGTCTTAAACAATCATTTCAGTTTATTTTGACTTAACAAGGGTTTTTGGACGTAGGATGTCCACCCTTTAATTAATGAATGAAAGTTTATTTTCTCTGCATGGACGAATGTTGTTATCTATATCAACTCCAGCTTTGGCTTGTCCATGGCAAAATATATATATTTTTTTTTATTTACATTTTGTTAATGTAACTCGTCTTTCCAGGTAGTATTTTTATTCAGCTTTATTCGTCTCAAGACTTGCAAGCTGATTTTACATACTGTCCTGTTTATTTTGCCCAACTTCTTACTCGTCCAAAGGTTGGATTGTTTTAGTTGGCTTTTGATTCTCGTCTTTATATTGGATGGAAATGCTTTATAAGGCTTTTCCTCGTCCATGAGTTGGACGAGTATGCCTAAGTTTTTTCCTTGTTTTACTCAGGAAAATTTTAGACATTACTTCTCTGTGTCTAGAGAATTTATTTGTCTTGAATCTTTTAACCCCCTTGTGGGTTAGCTTGAACGAAAATAGCATGGAGATTTGAAATTCACCCAACATTTTGTACATAACATAACTATCGTTTATAGATAAGGCACATGCATACTAACGCCTTTTTATTTAATAAGTACAAACTCTATAACTTCGTCCATGATCATGACAGAACATAATAAATAATAAAGTAGTATCAAACACAAACAGCATCAAACATAAGTAGCATCAAACACAAACAACATCGAACATTGGTAGAACGTAAGTAGACGGACAAGATCCAAGCCCGTCCATAGTAATGCTTCGTCCAGGCTTACTTTTACTGATAGTACCTCCTTAGGTGCTCCACATTCCAAGGATGTTCCAATTTTCTCCCGTCTAGGGCCTCCAAGTAGTAGGATTCTTGTCTTTTACAGTTGATAACTCTATAGGGTCCTTCCCAATTTGGGCCCAATTTCCCATGAGCTGGGTTTTTGGTTGTCAAAGAGACCCTTCTCAGGACAAGATCTCCTATGTTCAAATGTCTTGGCTTCACCATTACGTCATACTGCCTAGCCATGAGGTTCTTGTACTTTGTTGCCCTATGCTCTGCATCTGCCCTTACCTCGTCTATCAGATCGAGGTTCAAACGGAGTTGCTTCTCATTATCCTTGTCTTGATACATCATCACCCTGTGATTGGCCATATGTACTTCTGCAGGTGTGACTGCTTCGCTTCCATAGGCTAGCTTGAAAGGAGTTTCCCTCGTAGGGGTTCTCACTGTGGTCCTATACGCCCATAGAACATCTGGTAACTCATCTGGTCATACTCCCTTTGCCCCCTCAAGCCGAGTCTTGATGATTTTCAACAAGGATCGGTTTGCAACTTCAGCTTGGCCATTGGCTTGGGGGTGTGTAGGTGAGGAATAATGATTTTGAATTCCAAAGTGTACGCAGAAGTCTCTGAAGAGTGCATTATCAAATTGTCGTCCGTTATCAGACATCAATACCTTGGACACTCCAAATCTGCACACAATGTTCTTCCATATGAAGTTTTTAACATTCTGTTGTGTGATATTTGCTAACGATTCAGCTTCCACCCATTTGGTGAAATAATCGATGCCCACCACTAGAAACTTCATCTACCTTGTGGCCAGAGGGAAGGGACCCAAAATGTCTAGTCCCCATTGTACAAAGGGCCACGGTGCCATTATCGGGGTGAGGTACTTTGATTCAAGAAACAATTTTCGGTTTCCATACCAAGTAGAGTTCAATCACTAGCCTTTGGGCTTGAGTTCATTCATAGCATACAAGGTTCAAACAATTATGATGGGCTTAAGCGTTGGACTTGGGCTCATCATGGTTCAAACAACGGGCAAGCACATGCATAATGCAATGCAATTAACATGGAACGACCTAAAGGTAGGTTCTATGGATCATTACAACATGGGTAGAAGGTAGGTTAAAGGTCCCCACAAGTTAGGATGTCATACCTCCCAACTTGTGACGCCAGGAGTGCCGCATTGGTCCGAACGATACAGTTTGTCCCTATGAACCACCATGGCATTACCATGATGATCCTTGTCGCGGAGGGTGGTAGGTTCACCGTTGGGTATGTGAGTCTCAGGAAGACCACAATCCACGGCTAATACTACCGGGCTTTCGGGCTAGCACACAAATAAAATGAATTTCATTCAAGTAAATGATGCATGACATGCAATATAATGACATATTAGACATATTATTTACAAAAAGTAATAAACAAACAATGACATGGTTGACCACCATAAACTAATTAAAGCTTAGCCCTCAATATCTCCAGTGGAGTCGCCACTGTGAGAGACCGCGCCCCCGGCCTGTTTTTTATAGATGTGTTGGGCCAAATCCACATGAATGGGTGGAGTCATGTTATTGCCTCTCAAAATGGAGGTTTGACTAGTTATATTTTTCCCTTTAGATTAAAGGTTTTACAATGGAGTCACCACTTATTTAATTATTGGAAAAATAAGAAAACCATAATTGAAAAATTCCTCATTTTATTAATTTGAAATTAAATTTACATTGATCATAGGAAAATTACATGGCTTTGGTCTTAGATACAATCTAAGATAAAGTACATGGCTTTGTTTCCTAGTTACAATCTAAAAATCGAAAATTACATGGATAAGCATTTGATCTACTAACCCTTGATCTAAACTTGGAGGCTATGTTACAAGGTGGGAAGGTGTTAGGCACCCACCTTGCCCGGTGAAACCGGTCTTCTAGACTATGGTGGCTAACATTCATATCACATCATCCAATATGTTAATCAATTTGTATGTTGAATTTAATGTGTGTGGATGTGATAAACCCTAATTCAATTTATTAAGCATGTCATTTGGATTGAAAAATAAACTTTAGTGAATGTGTGTGGATAGTGATAACCTAGATTCAAGGATTTGAAAGAATTACTAAACAAATATGTTTTTCATATTTTTGATGTAGATTTAAGATTAAATCTAGTGATATGCATGAACATGTGATGAACAACTAAGAACATGTGAAGAACACATAAGAACAATTAAGAACATTCAAACATATTCAAGGGAATTATCATGCTTTAATCTTAAATTCTCATCATGACAATATAAACAAACAGTTAGGAAATGGGATTATACTTTCATGCAAGATCCATATAATGGAGGAGGGGATTCTTGATAGAGGTCCTAAGGGTGGAGGAAAAGAAGAGCTAGAAGAGGAAGAGTGGGTCTCACTCAATACCTTGAGTCTCAGGAAGACCAAGATATGACAAGACTACTCAACTTCACTAGAATTCAAGAGAAGAGAAGAGAGGGGGATTTTTTGTGTCTTTGGAATGAAGGAGAGGGGGGGTTTATATAGTAGTGGTGGAGGAAATATGAATGGAAGACCATTTAATGAGGGTTGACAAAGAATCATGAACCTATACCTCATTTTAGCCTTTGGGGAAATCTGATGCATTAAATGTGGAGATTGATGAGAGTGAAGAGCAAGCAATGTTCGGTTTTCCCGTAGCTGCTGTAACAGCTTGTAGAGCCAACTTTGAAAAATCATATCTGCCTTAATTCTGATCGGAATTGTCTCATTATTGTACTCAAATTGAAGCCTCGAATGTCTAGTTTCTGGGAAAATTAACCTCCTTCACAGATTCAAAATATTCTGAGAGATGTCGATGAAAAGGTGAGCAGAGGTCATTTGTTAGAAAATGGTTTCAGCACAATTAACATTAATAGGTCCCAAATCAGCTCCCAATTAACATTAAATGACTCCAATCACTCCCATTTCAAACTTAATTGGTTCAAAATTTACTCTAATTAAAAGACAATTACACAAATTACTCATTGAATAATTAATGTTTAACTATCTAGTTAATTAAGTGTGTGTAACCCTATAGTCCTAACCAATCAAATTATGACACATCATCAATTTTAAATTGATTATACTTATAACCAATTGAAATCAATTGTTCATAATCACATATAGTCGGACTCAATTTGTGATAGTGCATCTCAGCCATTAAAACTTGATTTGATGATAACTTTCAATCTAATGGTCCGATTAGGGCTCTTGACCAGTCGATTTGATTGTTACAACATCAAGATAATTTTAGTAAAATGAGATTAAGGATCTAATGACCAGAATCAAGATGCATATTTCCAATGTGAAATTACCCTTTTACCCTTCATGTGAGGTTAAATACGGGTTGCAAAATAGGGTGTCAACAGGTGGTTACTTCTGCATGGGAAGAAGGCTTAAGTATGGGACCTGAATTTCTGATTCTGCATCGTACGGATAGCTATCGTACCAAGCTTGAATTGTGGAATAAAAATGTCTTTGGTCATGTTGGCAAAAATATAGCTAAATTGAAAAAACAATTCAAGTGGTTGGAGCTTCAACTTGCTACTATTGAAAATATCATGGCAATGAGGGACACTCATGTTGAATTAAATTGCTGGTTGGATAAGGAAGATAGTATATGGCACTAGCGGTCTCGGTTGAATTGGTTTCAGGGGGGAGATCGGAACATGGGTTACTTTCATCCAAAAGCTTCTACTCAGTTTCAGAAAAATGTCATTGAAGGGCTGCTTGATCATAATGAAATTTGGTAGGAAGATGCAAGTGTTGTGGAAGGCATCATTCTCAAATACTACGCTGATCTTTTCCAATCATCACAACCCACAGAATTTGTTGAGTTAATAGGAGCAGTGGTACCTAAGGTTTCCCCAAAAATGAATAGTAGCTTGACAAGTGAGTTTCAAGGTGTAAAGGCTTTTAAAGCACTGAAGCAAATGTATCCCCTTAAATCTCCAGGACCTGACGGTATGCCTCCTCTATTTTTTCAACATTTTTGGCCTATTATTGGGAATGTTGTCACTAAAACTGTCTTGGATTTTCTTAATCATAGTATTGTCCCACCAAAGTTCAATGAAACTCATATTGTTTTGGTCCCAAAGATTAAAAATCTGAAAAAAGTTACAGATTTCCACCCTATTAGTCTTTGTAATGTGATGTATAAACTAGCCTCCAAAGATTTGGCTAACAGACTTAAGAAAGTTTTACCAAAAATTATTAGTAATACCCAAAGTGCTTTTGTGCATGGAAGGTTAATTACTGATAATGTTTTAGTTGCTTTTGAGACTATGCATCATATTAATTAAAAGAAGGGAGGAAAAGTTGGAGAAATGACTTTAAAATTGGATATAAGTAAAGCATATGATAGGGTTGAATGAATTTGTTTAGATAAGATTATGGAGAAACTGGGATTTAATTCCAGGTGGAGGGAATTGATGATGCTGTATATTTCTTCTGTATCTTATTCTATCTCTATTAATGGGAGGCCTAGAGGTGATATATGTCCTTCGAGAGGTTTTAGACAAGGTGATCCGTTGTCCCCATATCTTTTTTTAATATGTGCTGAGGGTCTATCTGCTTTAATTAAAAAATCTGTACATGATGGTTTTATGGATGGGGTGACTGTAACGACCCAAGGAAAAGCGCTAGCCACATCTGCGCTATACCTCAAAAGGACTAGTCACAATTGAGGCTCCATGTAATTGTTAATAAAACCCAGTTCAACCTAATAAATACCCAATGTGAGACTCATCACACACCCACACATCACACAATCAATCAAATTGGGGCATCACAATCTCCCCCACTTAAATCCCTAACGTCCTTGTTAGGGCCCACTTTGTGGGGTAGTGTCTTTGGACCCACACGAGATTACCGGGCCGGTTCTGATACCATATGTAACGACCCAAGGAAAAGTGCTAGCCATATCTGCGCTATACCTCAAAAGGACTAGTCACAATTGAGGCTCCTTGCAATTGTTAATAAAGCCTAGATCTACCCAATAAATACTTGATGTGGGACTCATCACATACCCACACACATCACACAATCAATCAAATTGGGGTATCACAATCTCCCCCACTTAAATCTCTAACGTCTTCGTTAGGGCCCACTTTGTGGGGTAGTGTCTCTGAGCCTACACAGGATTACTAGGCCGGCTCTGATACCATATGTAACGACCCAAGGAAAAGCGCTAGCCACATCTGCGCTATACCTCAAAATGACTAGTCACAATTGAAACTCCTTGTAGTTGTTAATAAAGCTCAGTTCAACCCAGTAAATACCCGATGTTGGACTCATCACACACCCACACATATCACACAATCAATCAAATTGGGGTATCACAATCTCCCCCACTTAAATCTCTAACGTCCTCGTTAGGGCCCACTTTGTGGGGTAGTGTCTCTGAGCCCAGACGGGGTTACCGAGCCGGCTATGATACCATATGTAACGACCCAAGGAAAAGCGCTAGCCACATCTACGCTATACCTCAAAATGACTAGTCATAATTGAGGCTCCTTATAGTTGTTAATAAAGCCCAGATCTACCCAATAAATACCCGATGTGGGACTCATCACACACCCACACACATCACACAATCAATCAAATTGGGGCATCACAATCTCCCCCACTTAAATCCCTAACGTCCTCGTTAGGGCCCACTTTGTGGGGTAGTGTCTTTGAGCCCACACGGGATTACCGGACCAGCTCTGATACCATAGGTAACGACCCAAGGAAAATCGCTAACCACATCTATGTAACGACCCCAGGAAAAGCGCTAGCCACATCTGCGCTATACCTCGAAAGGACTAGTCACAATTGAGGCTCCTTGTAGTTATTAATAAAGCCCAGATCTACCCAGTAAATACCCGATGTGGGAATCATCACACACCCACACACATCACACAATCAATCAAATTGGGGCATCACAATCTCCCCCACTTAAATCCCTAACGTCCTCGTTAGGGCCCACTTTGTGGGGAGTGTCTCTGAGCCCACATGGGATTACCGGGCCTGCTCTGATACCATATGTAACGACCCAAGGAAAAACGCTAGCCACATCTGCGCTATACCTCAAAAGGACTAGTCACAATTGAGGCCCCTTGCAATTGTTAATAAAGCCCAGATCTACCCAATAAATACCCGATGTGGGACTCATCACATACCCACACACATCACACAATCAATCAAATTGGGGCATCACAGTGACTATTTGTCGTGGGGCTCTAACTCTCTCTCACTTATTCTTTGTTGATGATAGTTTGATCTTTTGTAAAGCAACCTTGAATGATTGTGATTCATTGCAGCGTGTGTTAAAAATGTATGAAGATGCCTCAAGCCAACAATTGAATAGGGCAAAAACATCATAGTTTTTTAGCAACAATACTGATAGATCTATTAAAGAGGAAATTAAGTCAAGATTTGGTGCCCAGATTATTAAGCAGCATGAAAAATATCTTGGTCTTCCTTCTTTAGTTGGAAGGAATAAAAGAAATATTTTTAATGCGGTGAAGGAAAAATTGGCTAAGAAGTTGACAAGGTGGAAGGAAAAATTGTTGTTAAAGGCAAGGAAAGAAGTTTTGATTAAGGCTGTTGCACAAGCAATCCCTACGTATACTATGAGTTTTTTTTAAAATCCCTAATGCCCTCTGTGATGAACTGACAAGTATGATTTGGAATTTCTGGTGGGGACAAAAGCAGGATAAAAAGAAAATGGCATGGATGAGTTGGGAGAAACTATGTGTACCCAATTCATGTGGTGGATTGGGGTTCAAATTTTTAAAACCTTTTAACCTTGCTCTCTTGGCAAAACAAGGCTGACGGCTTTAGTTGGGTCAGAATTCACTTGTATACAAGATCATCAAAGCTCGGTATTTTAAGGATTGTGAATTTATCCAAGCCTCACTAGGAAACAAACACTACAAAAAACTAGACCTACAGTGGCGTTTGTAAAAAATGCCACTATTGGTACCCTATAGTGGTGTTTTCTATAAACGCTGCTATAGGCATATCTATAGCTGCGTTCAAGGAGTCCTATAATGGTGTTTTCAAAAAATGGATCTATAGTAGCGTTTGTCAAACACCACTATAGGTCCTGGTCTCACAAGGCCCTATAGTGGCATTTGCCACTATAGACACATTTTATTTTAGTTTAAAAAAAAAAAAAAATTTCAATAGGGTTTTTTTTTTTTTTTTTTTTTTTTTTAATTAGAGCTAGGGGAAAAAGACCTATAGTGGCATTTGTCAAACGCCATTATAGACGCTTGTAAGAGTAGGACCTATAGTGGCATTTGCGAAACGCCACTATAGCCCAACACCAAAAAAAAAAAAAAAAAAAACTACTATAGGAAAATGAATCTGGCAAAAAGAATTAAAATGGGGGACCTATAGTGGCGTTTGGTAAACGCCACTATAGATCCAAAAGTGCATATTAATATTCCAAAAAAATAAAGGGAAATTTGTTCAGCAGGCGTAAACAAATTCTACAACATATTCCAGAATATTTGAATAATATATATTAAAATGTTTATATTTTATATATTTATATTTAAATGAAAGATGCTACGTCCATAACATTTTTACAATATTTTACATAAAAAATCATAAGTGGTTAGTTGTTATTTGTTCAAATTTAAAATTAATACTAAGATTACTTTTTTAACCAAACAGTAACAACCTACAACTTAAAATTTGTTGTAAAAATGTTGTGAATATATCATTTCTCTATTTAAATATATATATATATATATATATGAGAGGTGTTATGTCCACAACATTTTTACAACATTTTTACAACAAATCATAAGTGGTGAGAGATTCTACGTCCTCAACATTTTCACAACAAATCGTAAGTGGTTAGTTGTTATTGAACTTAACACTAAGATTACTTTTTTGCCTCAATAATAACAACTAATAACAACCTGCCACTTAATTTGTTATAAAAATATTGTGAAAATATTATAAACATATCATTTTCATATATATATATATATATATATATATATATTAGAAGATTCAAAACTAATCAAAAAAAAAAAAAAATTCAAAATTCAAAATCCACCTAACCCCACATACCCCCACTCACCTTATCAATACCTTGTCTCCACGTAGCTTCTTCTTCAGACTTTTTTTTTTTTTTTTCCTTCTTTTTCTCCCTTATCTCCACTTCTTCAGACTTCTTCTTTCTTTTCTTTCTTTTTCTCCCTTATCTCCACTTCTTCAGACTTCTTTCTTTCTTTCTCTTCTTTTCTGTTTCTTTTTTTTCCTTCTTTCACTCTTCTTTCACTACACACCTGGATTTATTCTTTTCTCTTTCTCTCCTATTTGATTTTATTTCCCCTATTTTATTTGTGGTGGTGTTAATGTTAGTGGGTTTTGGATTTGAAGATGGTGTTGCAACTAGTTAATTTTGTTCAAATTTGTAAATGGTGCTACTATTATGGGATTTGTGATTGAAGATAGAATGCTATTGTGTTTGATGCCATTGGTTGTATAGTTGCAAGTAAGTATTTTTTTTAAAAAGGATTTAATGATTGTTTTGGTCTATACCTTTTTTGATAATAGTTTTGGTCTATTCCTTGTCTACTGTCAACTTTGCTTAGTGGGTCTCTGAGATTTTTGATTAATTTTTGTGAATTCTTTGGCTTTTTATTATTGATTAATCTTTGTTAATAGAACCAAGAAAGTAGTGAAAAATTCAAAATCTATTTGATGAGTTCTTTTTGCAAGATGGTCTTTGGCGGCTGAATGGGTTCGTTTGAATTGCTATTTTTATTATTTTTTATTTTTGGGTGTGAGCATGTTGTATTTGATTTTGAATTTTTTTAGGTGGGTTTGTGTTTCATTTTGAATTTGTTGGGTTAACTATAGTGTTTGTATTTTGTTTTATTTATGTATTTTTGTTTTGTATCTTTTAATGTAATTACAATTTTAATTCAAAAAAAAAAAACTTTGATTACCAAAAATTAATTTTTGGCGTTTGTAGAACGCCATTATAGGGTGAGTCGTCTGCCCTATAGTGGCGTTCTAAACGCTGCTATAGCCTTTTTTTAAAATAAAAATTTGGTCTATAGTAATGGTACAATAGTGGCGTTTAACAAATGCCACTATAGGTCTACCCTAAACGCTGCTATAGCCTTTTTTTTTTTAAAAAATTGGTCTATAATAGCGTTTGGGAACGCCACTATAAGACAGACCTGTAGTTGCGGTACAATAAACGCCACTATAGCAAACGCTGTTATAGCCAAAATGGGCCTATAGGCCTAGTTTTTTGTAGTGAAACCTTAATACGTTTGGAGGAGTATTTTTACTGCACAAAAAATTGTCAATAAAGGCATGAGATGGCATGTTGGGAATGGGCAAAGGATTAGAATTTGGGTTGACCCATGGGTTCCTAATTTTTCTTCATATAGAGTGATATCTCCTAGAACTCTGTCTCCTCAGGTATCTATGGTTAGTCATTTGATTGATTATGATAATAACTGTCGGAATGTGGATTTGTTTAAACGTATCTTCCTTCCTTTTGAGGCTGAAAATATTTGTGGACTTCCCTTGAGCAATAGGTTTCCTGATGATAAGCTAATCTGGGCAGAGACATCTAATGGGGTATTTTCAGTAAAAAGTGCCTATAAAGTAGCTATGGAGTGTTGGAGTATGCGTGTGTTTCAAACACTTAATGTATGTTTGTGTCCCACATTGGTTAGGAATGAATCTTGTTATGAGTTTATAAGGCTTTGCACATCTTAGGTGGTAAATTGGATCACAATGGGCTAGGTGTTGGCTTGGGTTTGTGTTTGGGTTTGTTACATCATTCTTGGGCCTCTTTCAACATTTTCTTCTTCCTCTTCTCCAGCCATATCTCCCCTGTTATTTACGTGATTCTATAGTTTGTAAAATCTTTCTAACTCTATCTATTTATTTTTGTCATTGCTAATTATTAGGGTTTGTATTGTTGAATCAAAACTTGTTTATTTAGCCATATTTTCCAACATGGAGTTGGACCTTTCTTGTATCTTGTATCGAAATAATAAGGTCTTGTGTCGAAATACTAATGATTTTAGGTTTTGATCCCATTTGTCAAAGATCCTATTTTTAGTTTCAAATTTTTCCAGGGTTCTGAGAACCCTTTAATGAATTTATAATTCAATGGAAATTTTTATTAAATACAAATACTAAAAAAAAAAAAAAATAGAGTAAGGTTTTATTAGTATAGAAAAAATTTTCATGATATCTGATCAATAGAAATATATATTATTGTTATAGTTTGATTGTGTCCGCAAAAGAGGGATGGGATTTAATGGAGCGATTCCTTCTTTCTTTAAAATTTTAAAGTATCGACAAATACTATCAAGGAACAGATGTTCTGCATCAATCAATGAAGTTAGTTTTTTCAAAAACATCATCAGAAAGAAATGAAATGGGGTTTTTTCAAACATCGTAAAAGGGTGATTTATTTTTTTCATTTATACGAATAAAAGATTCTGATCATTAAGAACTCAACAGGACCTAACCCCTCTTTATTTATCTGATTCGAGGGAGATCCCGTTGAGTTCTTACGCTTTCATGTCTATAACTCAATGCATCCGATTACTACAGGGATGAACCCAATCCGGAATATGAACCATAAAAGAAAATACCGATTAAACCAATCACAAGAGTACCCGTTACAGTGCCTATTATCCAAAGAGGAATCCTTCCAGTAGTATCGGCCATTTGTCCCGCGTACCTCCAAATTTCATCAAGTGGTCATGCTATAGACATAAACAGTCATAGATAATTATGATATGATATCCTTCCGAATGGGATAAGAGAATTTCTATTATTCTGTTGTTTACTATTCTCTTTGCTTCTCTTAATTGAAGAAATAATTGGAAAATAAAACAGCAAGTGTAAAAATGAGTAATAAACCCCAGTAGAGACTGGTACGATTCAATTCAACACTTTGTTCGTTCGGGTTTGATTGTGTCATAGATTTATAATTTGAATTAGGTTTATCGTTGTATGAACTGCATTGCTGATATTGACCCCAAAAAAGAAACGGTAGGTACAGCTAATCCGTGAACAGCCAACCATCGCACTGTAAAAATGGGATAGGTTCTATCTATGGTCATTGGGGCCTCCTAAAAAGATCTACTAAATTCATCGAGTTGTTCCAAAGGATCAAAACGGCCAGTTATTAATGGAATTCCTTGTGGACTCTCTGTAAAATACTCGTTTGGACGAGGGCTTCCAAATACATCGTAAGCTAAACCCGTGCTGACGAATAACCAACCCGCAATGAAAAGGGAAGGTATAGTAATGCTATGAATGACCCAGTATCGAATACTGGTAATAATATCAGCAAAAGAACGTTCTCCTGTACTTCCAGACATGCCGAGCTCCACGTATTCTTGTACAGTCAAAAAGGGGATCGATTCCGTAAAAGATGAGATCAGTAAATGGGAATTCACTGAAATTTAATCTTTGTGAGATCGTCAATAGGGTACCAAGGGTGTCTTTAGAGTATACCGAATCAGTATAGCTATCCTTCTTCTGACACAGCAACGCAATTTCACAATTAGTATCTAAATGGAGTGCTAGAGACTTTCTTTTTTCTTTTATTGTTGCCTGTCGATGTAGTATTCTATACTATTCAATAAAAAAATTTTCAAATTCCTGTAGTAGTATAAGGGTTCTCTCCATTATCGGCTTTGGATTAGAAACTAAAGATCAGATAAAATGTGAATACAACGGGTTGCTTTCAAATAATTCGCGAGTGGGATTATCATATTCCATTCTCCTACACCTACAATTCAATTAGATCCAAAATATAAAAATATTCTTTCTTTTTGTGTTTGTAGAAGATGTTTTTTGTTGGAACCTCCCCCCCCCCCCCCTTTTTTTTCATTTTTAAGGAATTGGTTAGTTGTCCAGTAAGAAGTAAGACTAGCCGATAGTCTTCGACAAAAGAAAGAGAACAAAGAAGAAAATAATCAATATTCGCGATGCACGCATTGTTGTATTAGAACCAAAAGGCCGTTCTTGATCGAATTATAATTATAAAAGGGCGGGGGGGCTCTCTAATTTAAGATATGTAAAGAAAAAATGTATAAGTTTCGCACGATTAGATCATGCGAAACTCTTTTTCTTCTCATTAGAGATATTATGAGAATGAACCTACTACTGAATCTAATGAGGTCAAATCAAATTAAAGTAAAAAAGAAAAGGGAAAGTAATAAAGTAAAGTTAAAGTAAAAAAAGGGAGATTCTAGTATAATATAGGGTCATTCTTTGTTCGAAAATACACAATGTATTCGATACAATAATAAAAAAAAAGATCAAAATCAAAATAGAAATGATTTTCCAATTTTAAAGCGATTCAATTTCATTTTTTGAATGAAGTTACACAACAGAGTTTTTTATTATTTCTAATTTTGATTATTAATTATAATAATAATATATAATATTAGTATAAGAATATTAGTTTTTAAGATGAATCTGTTGATTGGGAATTAGGGGATGCTCAGATATCACAGATGATGAATTAATTTCTTACCTATGTCACTCCCATTTTTTTTTATTACTGTTTAGAAGGATTGATGAATCAAAAACTTTCAATTGAAAGAATAAGTGGAATTGGTCTTTTTGCTTATTCTTGTTTGTATCTTTCAAAAATTTGAATTTAGGGAAGTGCTTTCTAAACATATGTATAAAAAGACCATATTTCATTTAGCATCTTTATGCTTACTATAACTAGTTATTTCGGTTTTCTACTAGCGGTTTTAACTATAGCCTCAGCTCTATTTATCGGGTTGAACAAGATACGACTTATTTGAAATTAATTGAACAAACGATTCATAAAAAAACGAAATCTTTCTGTGTTATTCCATATATTCTATAGTTTCTTAAGTTTCTTACCGTGTCAATTTCCAATTTTTGGTCATTGAGATTCATGGGCAATATGAATTAATAGTTAAGAATAGATATTACCTCTCCTTTTCCTCTTTCAAACAAATCGAAATGATTGAAGTTTTTCTATTTGGAATTGTCTTAGGTCTAATTCCTATTACTTTGGCTGGATTATTTGTAACCGCATATTTACAATACAGACGCGGTGATCAGTTGGACCTTTAATTAATTAATAGCTCTTTTTTTGATTGACCCCTACTTGCTTTATTAATTTTAATACATAGGGCAGGGGTCAAATTGAAATTGCTGTTCAATTATTTCATTTCAGTGTAATTTTCGACCTAAGAATAACAAGAATGGGATCACGCTTTGTAGGATTTGAACCTACGACATCGGGTTTTGGAGACCCGCGTTCTACCGAACTGAACTAAGAGCGCTTTATTATCACACTAAATATTTTGTAAGTAACTCTAATATATTATATTTTTGCATGCGTATCCTATTCTATAGTAGAATAGAGTCAAATGAAAGATTGATCATGTTATGGATGCCCAATTTAATCGATTTCAATTGATCCCTCGTTACGATTCCTGCTCATAAGATAAGTAATAGAATAGGTAGGGATGACAGGATTTGAACCCGTGACATTTTGTACCCAAAACAAACGCGCTACCAAGCTGCGCTACATCCCTTTCAATTGGGTTACAGTGTCATTGTAGAGAATACCCGTATTGTTTTCCACATCTTTATTTACTCCATTTCTATACAAAAATTATCCAACATGGAGTTGGATAAGGATGCTAATAATGCTTCTGTTTCAGATGGGGCAAATATGCGTATGTTTTGGAGGAAACTTTGGAAAATGCAGGTCCCTCAGAAAATTAGACATTTTGCTTGGAAGGCTGCACGTGATATCCTACCAACAAAGGCAAATCTGAGACTTAGACATGTACTAATGGATGATGTTTGTGAGGAGTGTGGGGCTACTGCAGAAACCTTTATTCATCTGTTTTGGGAGTGCCAAAGAGCTCGTGAAACATGGGCTTCATTCAAGAACTTTCGGATTTTGGTTCCAACACACTTTTGAAGCTTCATGGATTTTCTTTGTTTTGTTTTGATGAAGGCATATTGGTCTAGTGAAGATTCTGCTATGGCAGTTTCACTGGTTTGGACTCTATGGACTCATAGAAATGAGGTGAGACATGGTGGGATGAGGAAAAATGGAAGAGAGTTGTTTCTGAGGTGTCAACACTACATGGAAGAATATTGGGCTGCCTTAATACTCCCACTGAAGCATCCTCAATCACTAGATTCAAAATGGTCTCCTCCGCAATTGCCTTTCTATAAGGTAAACGTTGATGGGGCTGTCTTTGGGAAGCAAAAAGAAGCTAGTGTTGGGGTTGTTATTAGAGACCATGAGGGGAACTTTATTGCAGGTTTGAGTAAGAAATTTAATGCTCCTTTAGGTGCTATAGAAGTGGAAGCAAAGGCTTTTGAAACAGGTATAACGTTTGCAAAGGAAGTAGGCATACTGGACTTTGTGTTAGAAGGTGATTCTTTGACAATAGTCAATGCTCTATGTGAAAAGACTTCAGCACCCTCCTCGGTGGCATCTTTAATATATGGGATACAGGCTGGTTCAAATGAATTAAGGAATGTATATTTCTCTCATGTTTGTAGGAGTGGGAATCTGCCTGCTCATTTGTTAGCTAAGTTTGCTGTAGGCATTAGCGACTATTTTGCTTGGATTGAAGAGTGTCCTTATTTTTTAGAACAAGCTCTTATTCAAGATTTACCTTCTACTTTGATTAAATAAAGTTTGTGAGTTTTTATCCCAAAAAAAAAAAAAAAAAAAACTAATAGACTAACTTTTAGGCACAAAAAAAAAAAAATACTAATATACTAAAACGTGTGCTTTAAATTTTTTTTTTTTTTTTGAAAAACCGTGCTAGTAGTAGGCTTTCATAGCATAGGATTCTAAAATCCTAAAATTTAGGATTTTTTTTTTTTAAATTGTAAAAATGAAAAAAATTTGAAGTATAGTTTGAATTTGAAAACCAAGAGGGAGTGATCCTATTTTATGAGCAATGATTTTGCAAGAGTTAAAAGATGTAGTTTTACCAAATTATCCTTTAGTTTTGTCTCTATTTAAACCTAGGGAAATAAGGGTATTTTGGAATTAAAAAAAAAATCCGGTCCAAACAAGAGAAGCCCTTAGTATAGATTCTTCGTTTGGGTTTCAATATGTTGCATATTAAAATACCATCATACAAATTCTTAAACTCTTTAAAATACCTATATCTTTTAGCTAAATGAGAGATGTTATGTTTACAATATTTTTATACAAAGATTATTTTTTTGTCCCAACAATAACAACTAGTAACAACCTACCACTTAGGATTTGTCGTAAAAATGTTGTAAAAATATTATGGACATATAATTTTTTCCATTTAGCTAAAACTTAGGACACTATCACTATCTAATTTTTAAACATTATTCTACGTTGGCACATTACCTTACCTCTTTCTTAAGATAAAAAAATACAAACGGTTATTTATATATCATTTTTAAACATTATAACATTAAACCAAAAAAATAAATAAAAAAAAAAAGTATTATTGCACATGTAAAGTGCTTGTGATAAGTCTGGTTATATTCATATTCATCCCCTTGACTTTGTAAAGATGGATTACCAACTCAAATCTCTTTTTCCTAGTGAATTACGAAATAAATAAAAAAATGATAAACATGTGATGATTAATATATATATATATATATATATTAAAAAAAAAGTCACTAAAATATGTATGTGTACAGTGTAATGCAATCCAAACGGCCGGAGGAACACAAAATAAAAAAAAAATAATAATAAAAAAATTGAACCGAATTCATCTATAACTAAAATCAAAACTCTGCCTCTCTCTCTCTCTCTCTCTCTCTCTTAATTTTGATATCATTGTCAATGACAGCTCCGTGCCCCTTTTGTGATGTAACAGTTCCTTGGGCAGAACTGGAAAGGTATTGTTTTTGTTTCTGAGAGACAAACGCAAATTGAGATAATTTGTTATTGTTGTTGTAGTTTTCCGTTAATTAGTTTGGTTAATGCATTGGCAGCAGGCATGCTAACAGTCACTTTGAATTGGAAGATGAGCAGCGAAAGCAAAAAAGACTCGCTACGGACAGGGACTTGGCCCAGCAGATTGCTCTTGCCCCTTTTTCACCTCATTCTCACTCTGTAAGTCTTTTTTTTTTTTTCCCCGTTCCACATACAAAAAACCCATGACTACAACTCTCACCTTCTTACACTACTTTTCTTTATTCAACTCTATAGATCATAGATCTGTTGCCAAATGCCCACTGCAAAAACATATCAATTTTTGGTTGTATCCATACAATTGTGTTAGACTTGACTCTGATTCACAATCGTCTCACGGATGCTCAGGTTTTCATTTGCTCAAAGAAGATGAATTAGACCCTATATCTTTTCTTTTGCATCCTCACTAAATTTTTTTTATGACCCTATATCTTTTCTTCAAAATGAACACTAATTTGATTAGATTGGATTCTGAATGAGTAAGATATGGTCATTCCAAGTTAGCATAACTGTGTTGTCTCCAAGAGTTTTCTTGACCCTCTCTTGAGTGAATTTACAGAAATTTAATTGTTTCTTTTATGATGAAATTTCCTACGGGTTGCTTATCTCAAGAGTGGTTTTTCTTTTGAATACTTTTCCACTTTGCCACTTAAAATCCTTCTGTTCTTTTTATCTATTTATATTGCTTTCGATTGTGGTGATTATTATTGGGGTTGTGATATCTATTAAATTATTAACTCTGAGCTTAGGTTCACACATATAGTAATTAGTTTTTGAGTGTGATACTTTGAGCTTCTTGTTGATAAATAACTCCTAGTCCCTAGTGTTTCCCCTAATTTTGATGGAAACTACTTAGATTTTACAGCTTCTATAAGGAGTTATGATGAGTTTAATGTGGGTGCACACAAGATCATGGAGGATGGACTTGAAGTATCCTATAATAAGTTTTTTAAGAAATGCACAAAATTGAAGAAAATATAATGAGGTTGAGAATAAGGAGGAGGTATTAGTAGTTTAACTATATATATATTCTCTACTTTTAAGGTTGATTTGAGTTCACAATACAATTTAACATTTGGAAGTACTTTGCATGCTTGAATTTTTATATCGTAATTTGTCTAATACGTTGTCCAGGATAATTATGTCCAAACTGCCTACATTCACATGTACATGGGTCACATGGTGTTGAGTGTGCGTATAATGATGGAGAAACTATTTATATTTGTTGTGAACTCTCATTGTTTTCAGAGTCTTTTTTTTTTTTTTTTTACCTTAATCATTTCAATGAGTGTTTTTAAAATCAAATGGTCTTCTTCATAGGGAAAAAAAATTCTTTTAAAAATTCCAATGGAGCTTTGTATTTAAACAATTTTCCTTATTGGAACAATGATAGGAAAGATTGAACACAATGTTTGATATTGTAATTAATTAGGATCATTTGAATTGAATAGTTTTATTTTTTGGATGAACCTATTCTTTTTATGCATGTATATACTCCTACTTTCTTGCATTGCCTGTTCATATGATTAATTGTTCACTTCCATTCACCCTTTGTTAACTTGTGACATTAAGGGGGAGAGAGTTGAAGTTTCACATCGAGGGAAGAGTAATTACTATTTTTTACTTTGTAAGTTTTCTGTGGACAATACCACTCTTGGTATGTTTGTTCATGTTATTTTGCAAACTTGTTCATCACATACCATAAAAGACTGTGAAGATCAAATTTTTTGCAAGTCTAGATTTAGGGGATTTTGAGAAAAATTCACTGTAACAGGAGCATTCCATTTGATAGGGTCATTTTTATATAATTGAGTTGTATTCTAATGTTTTTCATGAAATTATCAAAGGGGAAGATTGTTAAGGTTCATAGACGTGTTGGTAAATCCTTGTGCCAAAACATTTCAAATTTGGGTTGTATCAATTGAATTGTGTTAGGGTTTTAACTCTTGAGTTTGGTTCATAACTTGTTCAAAGACAATGAGTTGATGATCTTTTGCTCATATATTTTACATTGTAACAAATTTGATCTAAACTTTTGAAAACTAGGCATTCAGGTCTTCAAAATGGACACAAATTTGATCCAATTCTAATCTAATTCATCATTAGGCATTGAATGAAGAATAGCCCAATTGCTGTTTAGTCCATTCCTTTCTTTCTTAACAATTCTTTGGAGGGTGACTACCTCGAATTTAGTCAAAACCCATGCAATTCTCTCCCCTTTCCCTACAATTCCCATCCATCCTCTTTAGGAACCTCCGGGTTCCTAACAGTTTTTTTCTTCTCTCCCCAGACCCCTCTCTCAAATAATTTATATTTATTTCTATATATAATTAAAATGGGAACACCCTCTCATAGAGTTTATATTTCCTACATGCACATATAAAATGGGAACACCATCATTTGCTTTTCCTCTTTACACTCACCACTTGTCTTGTTTCATTGTTTATCATGCTGCCTAATCTATTGACTTCTTTTGCTCTTATTTATGGTTCTGCAGAATAATCTAGTGATGGATGACATGTCATGTGAGTCGAGCTGTGATGATGCTGTTAGGGGTTGTGGAGAATCACATATTGATGAAAAGATTGCTTGCTTGATTGGTTTGCAGATTAGGAGCCCTTTTTACCAAGTTGAAACTGGTTTGATGGCTTTGTTGAAAAACTGTTTGGAATTAGAAGCAGGAAATTCGACAAGTATTTTGTCAGGTTATGTCGATCATTTTCATAGCATTGAATCTGAGGATGTTGGGTGGGGTTGTGGGTGGCGTAACATTCAAATGCTTAGCTCTCACTTGCTTATGCGAAGACAAGAAGCAAGAGAGGTTTTGTTTGGTGGTTCAGGATTTGTTCCCGATATAGCATCGCTTCAGAGATGGCTTGAGATTGCTTGGGAAAGGGGTTTTGATGCACTTGGCTCTGAACATTTCAATCGTAAAATTTATGGTTCAAGAAATTGGATTGGAGCTACTGAATGTGCTGCTCTATTCCGTTCTTTTGGGCTTCGCGCAAGAATAGTCGATTTTGGTCCAAAAGAACTTGAATCGCTTTGTCTTTCTGTTCCTGGTTCAAGTCTTGGGGCACAGGTATCAAAAATAAATGACAGAGGCAAGAGGAAAGTAGTTCAGGTTTACGGACCGATGGATAAATACATTCTTGGGAGGCATTATGATGCTCCCCTAGCAGGTTCCAGAGGGGATGAAAATTCTAGATATTCTAGTATGCAGCTTGGTAGTAATTTAGGGGGTGGAAGTGGTGATAATGTTCTGAATAAATGTGCCAGAAAAAACAAGGGTTCGGAAGTTCTTGTTCATTGGGTGTGGAATTACTTTTCTGATGAGAGCTTAAGCAAATCTTGTCACCATCGTGTTGCTGTCAGCGAGAAACCGTAAGTGATAAATTAATTAGTTTTTATAGCCTGAGGATGGAATGTTGATTATCCTGCTCGTGCACGGAAATGCATGGAGGGATTTCATTCGCACAACTTACTTATCATAGAAAATGACTCATTTCTGATGGCATTCTGACTTTTCAATTTTTTAAGCAGACCCTTGTATTTCCAACATGATGGACATTCAAGAACAGTCGTTGGAGTTCAAGTTAAACATCAACAGAATGGGACGCAGCAATTCAGTCTCTTAATTTTGGACCCTGCTCATGTAATTATCTATCTGTGAGCTATCTTAGCAGATTCTGTTGTTGTTGTTGTTGGTTTTTTTTTTTTTTTTTTTTTTTTTTTTGGCATTATTTATTAAATAATATAGACTAACAACATACAGAATTCCTAACTATTTAGGATCTTTATATTGAATATTAGTGACTGATTGAAATACAATAAAAACCAGCCCAATAGACTTGCATTTGAAATTTATTTCCTCTTGATTGAAGAAACACAATCCTTAGGGGCCAAAATTTAGTTATCAAAGCTTAAAAAAAAGAAAAGAAAAAAAAAGAGAGGAACTTCTTGTATACATTACATGGTTTTAACTCTGGTTTGTTCAATGAAGTATTTACTTATTAAAAAAATAAAAAACAAAAAGATGTATTTGGAGAAGGATCTTGTTTGCAAGATCTGTTTATTGCCCAGGAAATATTTGGGCTTGCCATTGGACATTTATCAAAATCGATATGGGACTCGATTTTGGAGAAGATGGAATGAAGATTAGCTAGGTGGAGAAACTTTATTTATCAAAGGGAGGGAGAAGCCTAATGGTTTTCTTATTGATGGTAGTGACGATATTGACCGTGACCTTGATACTGAGCTAGAGCTTCTAACTATGATGAATACGCTAACTATGGATATGACGAATGCACTAACTATGGATATGCCACCGGAAATAGACCGATTTTATATCACTCTTCAATTCGAATTAGCAAAAGCAATGTCTCCTTGCATAATATGGATTCCAAACATTTCTCTTTGAGAGCAATTGCCAATGAGCTCTGGCTCAAGGGGTACCTTCTCCCCTTATAAGTGTTAGGTGGAGGGTGAGGTTGCGGGTTCGAAACCCACTAGATGCGTGTGTAACTTATCAATCAAAAAAAAGAATCAGTTTGAGAGCACTCTCTCAAGTTTCCCAAGATATTTACTCTCTTTATTTCCCATTCCTATTAGCATTGCAAATTGCTTTGAGAAAATACAAAAGGATTTTCTTTGGGGTGGTTTAGGATGATTTTAAATTCCATTTAATATATATATTCTTTGGACCTGTTGCAGGAACTCAATAATATTTTTTTTCATGTACTTATTTAGCTATTTATATGTATGTTCAATTTAATTTCTGAATGTTCTTGCCGTACCTTCTAGAACTTGTAGTATATGCCATTAATGTCATAGTTTTCTTAGTCTTGCATCACGTTATTATAGAGAACAGCAGCTCTAAAAACATCTCTTAAAGAGAATGATGGGTGGCAAAAGCTTATAAAAAGAGGGGTTCACACACTGAAGAAGCCACAATACCAGGTTATATATCTTTAGTAAGCTTTTGTCCTTGGTCTTACTATAATTTAACAGTGGGCATGATATTCTGTTTTTGTTTCAGTTGTGTTACATTGATCCTGGAATTGCCAGTGAGGGGGAGATGGAGCTGCTTAAGAGAATAGATAGTATCTTTCTTGAATTCTAAAGGAATGTGTTCCACTTTTGTGCTTCTTTTAGGTACTATTTATCCATTTCATCATGTTATTAACCTCATTGCATGCCTTTTCTATTTTAATGATGAAAAATATAACAAAGTTATTACTTGAACACCAAAAGAAAATTATAGTTGAACGGCTTATTGTAAATTTGTTCAGCATGTCACTGTAGCAAACTTTTGTGATAGGAGGCATTCATTAATTTTTCGGAAGAATGCTCATACACCCCCGAACTTTGGACTAGTGGCCAAGACACCGTCTAAACTTTTTTATTGGCCAATTTACTTCCTAAACTATATACACCTGCCAAATCAATACTCCAATTAATTTCATGTTAAAACACTAATGGAATAAGAGCACATGAGAAGCATGTGAACTTTAAAAACTAAATATCACACATAGAAAGAAGAGAGAGGAGAGACCTAGGTCTAACTAGCAAAGAGGAGAACTTTAAAAACTAAATATAACACATAGAAAGAAGAGAGAGGAGAGACCTAGGTCTAACTAGCGAAGAGGAGAGAGAGAGAGGCTGTAGAACTAGAGCCA
The DNA here is from genome assembly GCF_932294415.1 of Quercus robur. NCBI lineage: Eukaryota > Viridiplantae > Streptophyta > Magnoliopsida > Fagales > Fagaceae > Quercus > Quercus robur. The sequence goes on along the minus strand of NC_065534.1, from coordinate 36,042 downwards.
CTGTGGAGCGGCGTTGAGTTCTTCATCCGGCTGTCGTCTTGCCACCTGTATCTTCAGGCTCTGTTTTTTTTTTTTTTCCTCGTTCTTTCTAATGCAAGTATTGTTCCTCTTATTTTTCCTTTCTAATGCAAGAACTCTTTGCTATGTGCGACTTTCTGTCGGGGTTGGGGTTTATTTGCTCCAAGATCCAAATAATCACATATCTTTTCATGCAATGAATAGGGTGAGTCCACCTTTTTCTTTATTTTTGTCTTTGAAGATGAAATTTTAAGAAGTTTCAGTCCATGGAAGTTTTGGCTGTGTAAAATTCTTTCCACTTTTTTTTGGTTTGTTTTTTAGTTCCTTTGATACTCATGGATTTTTGAGATGACTATCACTAGATATTGATCAAATGATGTAGATTTAATTAATTTTGTGTTGGGTCTTTAGGATTCCATTTGAAAATTGAGTTCTCAACTTAGGTTCATTATTTGTGCATTCCAACTGTTTGATAAATTGTCCCAATGATTATGTGATATGTTCTTTCCGTTTAATTTGGTGGGGTTGTTGCTGGCAGATCCCGGAGTCTATGCTAAGCCTTTTCTCTAATCTAGTTTGGCTTTAAATGACTTGGTTTTGTATATTTAATCTTGTTGTTATGTAAGCTAGCAATCTTTGTTAGGTTGTCCTTGAAGGACTGTGAGTTTCAAAGTTGCTTTACTCTGCTAGATGTAATGTGTTTGTTCATCAATAAAATATCTGAATAACCAAAACAATTCTTGTAAACATACTCGTTTGTGCCATTTGGATGAACTATATACAAAAATTTCTAGATAGAAAGTGGAAATAGGCAATAGAAGAACCTTATCAAATGAAATTTCTGGATAAAAAGTTACCAAAAGACTGAATTTGTCCAAATGAAGAACCTTGCCTATGTGTATGGCTAAAGGAATAGAATGTTAGAACTGTGAAAACCACTTAATACGCTAGCATACTGGCTTCCCATATATGCGCACACACTCAATAGAACATTAGTTAAGCAAGGTGGAATGAAGATAAGAGAGTAGAGACTATGAAATTTGCCCTGATATTTTTTACACCTTTGACTAATGGGTTGTGGTTGATGACGATAAATTGAGATTTGATTAAAGCATTTTATTTGGTTATGTAAAATTTTTCAGGTTTGGTAGAAATACACTAGAGGTTTTAGCTATAATTTAAATGCACAATAGGATAATTTAGTACATCTAATGCTAAGCTTGCTTTATGATTCATTGATGTTTTTCATTTGTATTTCTTCTCTTTTTTTCTTGATTATTTCTTTCAAAAATATTAGAAATGCATGATATAGTTCATGTGTTGTGTAATTGTTTTCATGTAGATGTCTTGTACAAGTATTGTATTAGGTCGAGAAGATCAAGTATTGCAAGCTCCAACCACAAAAATTGATGGTGCAAGAAATCCCTCAACTCATAGAAGTGTTGCATGTGGAGGGAACGGGTGGTCCACAACGTCAAGCAATTTTTCTAGTTTAGAATCATGTTTTTTAAACTTTGGTTAAGTGCTCTAATGGTTGTTTATATGCTAATTGGTTTGGTAATGAGGTACTAGTGATTTGTGTGAGATGTTATCATGAGCAGATTATGATCCTCATTTTGTTTTTAATAGAAAAAATTCTGCACTTATGTGCAGTTTATACAAATTATAATCCTCGTTGTCAGTAATGAAATTTTTGTGCCTATGTGTAATTTATTTTGTAAATTTTTGTTGTGTTAACACCAATATTAAAAAATTGTACACGTTAAGTAGTTTGTGGACAAATTATCACAAACAAGGTCCGCATTGCATATCCTTCAATTCATATGCAAATTTGAATTTATTTTAATAAATAAACATAATTATATTACAAACAAGTCTTCATTATAGTAATTGCATAAACTAATTATAGATCTTTGCGATGCGTGGGAATAAATAATTATTTTGTACTGTAATATAATATATAAATTTTTCTTTAAGTCCACTTAAGTTCATTTTAGACTAATTGGGCTTTAAATTAATTCTTTTTATAGGTTGTCTTTTCAAATTTAGCTCAAAAATTCATTTTTCCCTAAATTTTTGGATTGAAAAGTATGAAATTTTATTATATTTCGACTAAACTCTTTAGTTTTGAGTTAATAAAAATACAAAGAAAATAGACATTGGTAATTAGAAATATAAGCCCTAAAAATGCAATAAATATTGTAACTATTCAAAATTCTTATTCGGTCCACATTGGTTCTATTCAGTTCATTCTGTCATCTTTGGTCCAATTTGGTCATATTTGATCCTATTTAGTCCATTTTGTTCATTAAAGTTCTATTTGGTCCACATTGGTCCTATTTTGTCCATTCTGTCTACTTTGGTTCTATTTGGTCCACTTTGGTCCTATTTGGTCCATTTTGTCCACTTTGGTTCTTTTAGCCCACATTGGTCCTATTCAGTCAATTCTATCCACTTTGGTCCACTTCAGTACTATTTGGGCTATTCGATCTACTTTGATCCTATTCAGTCCATTTTGTTCACCTTGGTTCTATTTGATCCACATTGGTTTTATTTGGTCCATTTTGTCTACTTCAGTTCTATTCACTAAAGCACCATTCTGTCTACTTTTAATCCATATATCAAATGAAGAAAAAAAAAAAAAAACCCCCTCAATTAGATAGGCCCCTTGAATTACTACTTCATAAATTGTGCTCACCTACTTAGTTTGCAACCAAAACAATTTGATATTCCACATTTCTTTTCCCATTATGTAAATGAACAAAAATATATCAAAGTGGACTCAAATGGACCGACTTAGACCAAATGGACTGAATAGGAACAAGGTGGACTGAATGGACCAAATAGAACTAAAGTGGACTGAATAAGAATGAATGAATAGATTATGACCAAGTGTACTCCAGGTCGATTAATTGACTATAGAACAATCCCAACATCATGTAGGTTCCTTTTCTTAATTATTTATTATTATAATGCTTTTAGTTACCACTTTTATTGTAATATTTTGAGATGTGGTAATGGACCTTATATATTTGACTTGGGTTTATGACTTTTTGGTTTTTTGAAGGAACAAAGTTGGATTTAAGAGAACTGGAGGTTTAGTTTAGGTGTGCGTGGTTCATTCCTTTTGTAATAATTGACTAATTCTTGTAAGACCTATTACTTTAAATGTTGTCTACATTTCTTTTTCTTTCCTACTTTTAAAACTCCAAGTTTTTAGCTTGCAGTTATTGTTAATGATTGTTAAGTACTCCAACGATCAATGCACTAAATTCTATGATAAGAGGATCATTTGGATTTATCTTTTTTTATCCCACATGTTGATAAGATATGTTTGATGTATTGCTATAGCCTCTTCCAAGTAGTTTCCATACTTACTAAGGAGTTATGACATGGAAAATTTCAAGAAACGTGATGAAGCATCTAACTCAATACATCTATGATCAACTAATCAACTAATCAAGACTTTTTTATTGCTATTGGATGCAATTTGCATGATCGCATCTATGATTTTTATTGGGTGGTATTTCTCATCTATTAGATCCAAATAAATGTAACTTTAAAGTTTAGTTTTTGCTTTGGTTTGTATACTTGGTTCTTTTTGTTTCTAAATTTTGTTTCATCCGTTTTAGTGAAGTAGGTTGTAGAAAAGATATTTGTGATCTTTAGCTGATTCAAGGGTTCTGATGATGCCGAAAATATCACCAGTAAGCCACACGGTCCTCGCGTGCTCCAAATAGCTCCTGGATAGCAAAAAAAAAGGACTTAGCAGAGAGCATCGGTGTGGTACTGGCCAAATATCCTGCGAAGGTCAAGTCAGAACTATTCTCACAACTCTAGAGTGCTAGAGAGGGTAAATCATGCGTACCTTGGTTCGTGAGGGTGCTTGGGTTTTTATAGAAGTAGGGGTTGACCCCTTTTCCTTGGAGTAGGAAATCTTTTCCTTATAGGAGTCTTCTTGGGCGTATTTTGCGGGATCCTTTCCATATAGGAATCCCTCTTAGGTTTCTCAAAACGTGGAGGGCAAGTCATTTCCTTATACACGCAAATGTGGTTAGCAAGCATTCTTTGACTAGTACTGTCAGCTTACATTATGCCTTCAGTCTTCATCCCATCAGCTTCAGTCTTCCTTCAGCTTTATGATCCCGTCAGCCTTTGGATGCCTCTGGTGACTCTCCTTATAACTCCTGCGTGCCATCAACCATTAAACGGGGGTTGACGGTTTAGTAGATTCCATCACCAATAAACCGTTGGCTTATCTTTTGTAATCAATCTCTTTTATCCATATCAGTTGCCCCCTACTTTATATCTCCGTCATTTTTCATACTGACGGGTTATGGAGTTAAAGAATATAACAATCAACAAAAACGTTAAGGAGGCGGGAAAATTATTTACATGGGTCTCTTCGAGCCACCGTGCATTTAATGCTTTGGACAGGTGACGTGTTCTCATTGGCTTTGCTTCTGACGAGGGCGTCGCTTCGTCTTCCGCGCCCTTCTATTCCATATATAAGTGGCACCTCCTCCTCATTTTCCTTATTTTATCCTTGCTGATCTTCGAGAGAGCGAGACCGTCGCCCTTATTTTCGTCAACTCATCCTTTACTTCCGTCAGCTTATCCTTGAAGCCGTTCTTCTTCAGAAGGTCATTTTTCCAGTAAGTTCTATCTCCTTTTCTCTTTAATTTTCGCTTATGCCTGAATAATTCATTAGTGAGGACGTCAGCTTAGGTACTTAGATTGGATCCGTCACTTGTAGGTAGTCAGATGTCAAGTGACGTGTCGTGTGAGGAGTCGTCAGTCCGCGAAGGAGTGGGCTACGATTAGGCCTTTGGTTCTGGTGATGAGTCAGAGGACTTCTCGCCTTCATCAGAGAGAGAGACGTCGGCCCGATCTCCTGACGGTGATGAGAGTTATACTGAGGGGGATAAGGGTGAAGCAGAAGAGGGAAGAGGAGAGGACGGAAGTGACGGGGATGATATAAATGTTGACGGAGATGATAGTGATGGAGATGAGGGATCCAGCGGAGGGACCTCAGAGGGTCCAGGAGATAATCGTCCTTTCATTCTCCCTGAGGATTGGGCCGTCAACAAATTTTTACCTAAGATGAGTGATAAGGTTTTTAGAGAGTTGCGCACTCGTTACCAAATCCCATACCATATCCTAATTCATCTCCCTAGAGAGAATGAGAGTTATTACTCAGGGAGAACCGTTGACGTTGGCATGTATGATGCCATGTTTGCTGCAGGCCTGAGATTACCGTTGACGGCCCTACACCGTCAGCTGGCTGACTTCCTGGGCCTGTCCGTCACTTAAATTGCTCTAAATGCCTGGAGGACTTTTATAGGAGCTGAAATCTTGGGGGGCCATCTTAGTGGAGGAAACCGTCAACTTACCTTAGACGAATTCTTTTACTGCTACAGGCCCCATCACATCGCCTCGTCTAAGGGGACATACCATTTTAATGTCCGGGAGAAAAGTTTGAGGCTGGTATCAGAAATGCCAGATTCCAATAGGAACTGGAAAAGTAGATATTTTTTTGTTGAAGGGACGGATTGGGTTTGCCGTCGGGAGGAATGGGCGACGATACCCCATGGTTATTTTGACAACACTTGGGCTTTTGTCAGGGACTTAGGTTACTCTCGTCAGCCATCTTTCTTTTGTTTTGAAGTGACGCTACTAACCTTCTTTCTCCCCTCTCTTTTTTCCCAGCTAATACCCGTCCCCACATAACCGACGAGCAGGAGGAGTTCATCCGTCGAGTTCTCGAGATTCCTTTGGAGGAACGAAAGTGTAGGGATTTAATCACCCTCGACACTATTCACTTATACTGCGGGGGTCCAAAACCGTCAGCTGAAGCCCGGAAATTGGACCATTTTTCCCGCCAATGTAAGTACTCCTTATCACCTCCGTCAGTCTACTCCTCCGTCTCTTGTTCTAATTGTTAGTTTTTTTTTTTTTTTTTTTTTTTTTAATTTTGTATTGTAGAGATGGAATCTGCTAAACATAGGATAAGGGCTACCACAGCCCGTCAGAAGGAGGAGAAGAGGGCAAAGGAGGCAGGGGGTAGACCTCGTCAACCCCTAAGGCCGTCACTAATCAGGCAAAGAGGAAGCCCAACGGGAGTGACAACCGTCCGTCTAAAAAGGCCGCCGTCACTTTTGGGGATGGTGCTGAAAAGGAAAAATCACCTCTCAAGCCAAGCCATGATGTGGGCAAAGAGGTAATGACCTCCTCGGGTCCCGTTAACGAGGGCCCCTGTCGCCTTTTGACCCAGAAGGACTATGCCGTCGGGGAGGTTAGGTCCTCCATTAAACCGACGGACATAAAACCTTGTGATCTGTTGGGGATGGAGGACTTAGGGGCGTCAGCCCTTTTTGATCTCACCAGGGTATGCTTGCTACCTTTTAGTCGAACTGATTTTATTTTGCTTTGATAAAATTTGACTGATGGCTGTGTTCTTTTCTTAGGCCTTGGTACGCGTCAAGGCCTTTCAAGACCGTTGCGTCGTGAAGGAGGGAGTCGTCACTCGGGTCCGGAAGCATGATACAAATCTGATGAATGTATAAGGGCAGTACAAGGATGCTGTCCGTATGCTGAACCAAGAGTTGAAGGAAGTCAAGGAGAAGCTAGTGGAGGCAAACTGTTAGAATGACAAGCTTAAGGAGGAGGTGACAGATCTAGGCCAAAGGGTGCAGACAGTTGGGGCTGACGCGGTTCGAGACTTTAATGCGACGTAATCGTTCATTGACTCTTGTGCCAAGTATTATGGCATTGGGTTTGACGATTGCCTTAAGCAGGTCGCGTCAGCATTCCTAGAGCTGGACCTGTCTGGAATTACAATGGATGATGGAGATGACGGCTCTTCTCTGCCTAATCCTACTCTGGAGTCTGACGGTGTCGTTGTCCTAGCCTAGCCTGCTGCAAACCCTCCTACTCCTGCTTCCAATACTCCAGCTGCGATTGTAGACGTTGAAAATCAGCAAACTGACGGGAATCCTGCTGACGCTCCTGCTCCTTAGTTCTCTTTATTTGTATTTTAACCTTGCATTTCAATCATTTTGCAAACAATTATTTTACAATCGTTGTATTTTAATTATTTTGCAAACAATTGTTTAAGTGTCTGTTTGGTTTTCTCGGGGTTTTGTTTGTAGACCGCTGTATTTATTACATGGCATGTTATTCCCGTCACTTTTGTATTTTTTAACCAGTGATTGAGCCAGACGAAGCCCTGGTAAACATTCCCGTCTGTTTTGGGATCCCCGTCAATTTTTTTGAACTGGTTGGGAGACTCCGTTGGTATAGCCTTTTTTGCGACTTATGAGTGTGTCCTTCTTATCTCGTCAGTTTCACGGGTTTTCCCCTTGGATTTTCGACCTTGTTAATCATTTTTCAAGGTCCGTCAGCTTGGTTGCACTATCCAAGTGATGGTTCCGTCACTTTTGGCCCATCAGCTTTGCAGCTTTGCCCGTCAATTGTCACCATTTTTATTACTTTACTTACCTTAATGAGGCCGTCAATTTTCTAATTTTCAGTCATGTTATGGGCTTAATATAAGCCTGTTGGTTCTATAATGGCCCCATCCGTTTGGTGAAACTGTCAGCCTTTTAGCTTTAGTTTGTCATGGGCTTGATGAGCTTGTCATCTTTTGTAGGCCCGTTGGTTTTAGAACCTTGTCCATATAATGATAGCCTCATCTATTAGGTGGGACCCTTAGCTTTTTAGCTTTAGTCTGTCATGGGCTTGATGAGCCTGCCATCTTTTGTAGGCCTGTTGATTTTAGGATCTTGTCCATATGATGATAGCCTTATCGACCGTCAGCTTTTTAGTCCATGCGTTATGGACTTAGTTGTTTTGTTCACTTTTGTGAACTTAGTCGTCCACTTTTGTGAACTTTAAACTGTAGATTTCTAAAATAGATACTTCAGCAATTTTTGAATTTACTCCTCTTATTGCCATGCATTTGTAAATAACAATAGTTCTAAAACCAAATCCTGCCTTTTGGGCTTAAAATGAAAAATAGGTATTGTTGCAAAAAACTAAAGTAAACGATAGAGCTGAGGAGTAAGACTAAAATTTGCTGAAATGTAAATAAAAAAGGTTGGTCTTCATGATGCCACTTCTACTGGTAATACTTTCGTAGGTGTTCGGTGTTCCATGGGTGCGGCAGCTTCTGTCCGTCTAACGTCTCCAGGTGGTAAGTACCTTTCCTCTACCATGACGTAACTCGGTAAGGTCCTTCCCAATTGGTGTCGAGCTTCCCTTGGGTAGGGTCCCTAGCGGCGCTCATGACCTTTCTAAAAACGAGATCTCCAACTTGGAAGTTTCTGTGTCGGACCCGAGAGTTGTAGTGTTTGGCCATGCGGTCCTGGTACCTAGCGAGCCTTTGTTCTGCCGTCGCCCTGATCTCGTCCACTAGGTCGAGTTGTAGTCGCATTGCCTTATCGTTTTTGTTCTTGTCATGGTTGTGCACCCTGTAGCTCGTGAATCCAACTTCGGCCGGGATGACTGCTTCGCTTCCGTACGTTAGTCAGAACGGTGTCTCTCCTGTAGGTGTCCTTGCCGTCGTCCTATATGCCCATAGTATGCTTGGCAATTCTTCAGGCCATATACCCTTTGCCCCCTCGAGCCGAGTCTTGATAATCTTGAGTAAGGATCGGTTCGTGACTTCGACTTGGCCATTAGCTTGAGGGTGGGCGGGGGAGCAGTAGTGGTTCTTTATTCCTAACTGTGAGCAAAAATCCCGAAAGGAGTCGTTGTCGAATTGCCTTCCGTTGTCCGAGACAAAGACTCTAGGAATGCCAAACTTGCATATGATGCATCTCCAGACAAAGTTTCGTATATTCTTCTCCGTAATGGTGGCCAAAACTTCAGCTTCCACCCACTTTGTAAAGTAGTCAATGCCCACTACCAGGAACTTCAGTTGTCGTACTGCTGTAGGGAATGGTCCCATAATATCTAACCCCTATTGTGCGAACGGCCATAGGGCTGTCATCGAGGTCAGCTCTTCGGTTGGTTATCTAATAATATTGCTAAATCTTTGGCACTTGTCACAGGTCTTGACATAAGCCTTAGCGTCCTTCTGCATGGTGGGCCAATAGTACCCTGCTCGCACAAGCTTGTGCACCAATGACCTTAACCCTGAATGGTTTCGCAGATTCCTTCGTGTACCTCCCTCATGACGTAGTCTGCTTCTTCCGTACCCAAGCATCTCAAATATGGACGGGAGAAGCCTCTTTTGTACAGGACATCTTTTATTAAGACGAACCTTGCCGCCTGGACCTTTAGCTTTCTTGCAGCCTCCTTTTCGTCTGGAACCACCCCGTTTTTCAAGTATGAAATTAACGGCGTGGTCTAGCTACTGTCAGAGCCTATGTCCTGCAAATTGCTGGAATCTATTAGTGGCGAAAGTTGAACAAAAGAGAGTACATTACCAGGGATGACCATATGCTCTACTGAAGCGGCCTTTGTGAGGCGATTGGCTTGCTCGTTTTCTTCTCTGGGGATTTAGACGATTTTGGCTTCAAGTTCATCTACTCTTGCCCTTACTTAATCAAGGCACCTCTTCATCCTTTCGCCCTTACACTCGTAGTCTCCATTTATTTGGTTACTAATGACCTGAGAGTCGCAGTATATGACTACCCTCGCGGCTCCTGCTGCTTTGGTGAGGTCGAGTCCTACTATTAATGCATCGTACTCTGATTCATTGTTGGTAGCGGGGAAGTCGAGACGGGCCATACATTCAACTGTATCTCCTTCGGGCGATAGTAACATAATGCCTGCCCCTCTGGCTTGTTTGTTTGATGACCCATCCGTATATATGCTCCAATGAGGGGACTCCTCTGCCCCCTTGTCTTCGTCATGAGTGAATTCTACTATGAAGTCTGCGACGATCTGTCCTTTGATGGTGGTTCATGGGTGGTACTGGATATCAAATTCACTCAACTCTATAGCCCATAACGCCAGTCGACCCACAGCCTCAGGATTGCTCATTGCCCTTCACAAGGGCTTGTCAGTTAGGACATTCACCGTATGGGCTTGAAAGTATGGTTTGAGCTTGCGGGCCGCCGTAACCAACGCAAAGGCAAGTTTCTCCATAGGCGGGTATCTTTCTTCGGCGCCGCGAAGCACTCGGCTCGCGTAGTATACAGGTTTTTGTACTTTTTCTTCTTCTCTGTCTAAGGCAGTGCTGATGGCTACGGGGGAGACGGCTAGATAGAGAAAAAGCTCTTCTCCTTGCTGTGACGGGCTCAGTAGTGGTGGGGAGGAGAGATAAGCCTTCGACTCCTCGAATGCTTGCTGGCATTTGGCAATCCACTCGAAAGATCTCTTCAGCGTGCGGAAGAAGGGCAAACATTTGTCCGTCGCCCTTGACCTATTTAGTGCTGCTATTTTTCCGTTGAGACTTTGCACCTCCTTCACATTTCTTGGTGGCACCGTCTCCATAATGGCCCGGATCTTGTCCGGGTTTGCCTCGATTCCCCTTTGGGACACCATAAATCCTAGGAATTTTCCCGCCGTCACTCCGAAGGCGCATTTTCCTGGATTGAGCTTCATGTTGTAAGAACGAAGGGTGTTGAATGTTTCTTTGAGATCTTCCAGATGGTCTTCCTCCCTTCGGAATTTTACTAGCATGTCATCAACGTAGACCTGGACATTCCTCCCAATTTGCTGCGTGAACATTTTGTTCATAAGTCTTTGGTACGTTGTGCCCGCGTTCTTTAGGCCGAAGGGCATCACTTTGAAATAGAAGAGGCCTTGACTGGTCACGAATGAAGTTTTCTCCTGACCAGCTTCGTGCATTTAGATTTGGTTGTACCCCGAGAAAGCGTCCATGAAGCTCAGCAACTGGTGTCGGGCCGTTGAGTCTACTAGGACGTCGACCCTTGGGAGGGGATAGCTATCTTTGGGGTAAGCTTTGTTAAGGTTGGTGAAGTCCACACACATCCACCACTTTCCGCTAGCTTTTTTGACCATTACTATGTTCGCTAGCCAATCGGGATAGTATACTTCCCTAATGAAGCTTGCTTCCTGTAGTTTGTAGACTTCTTCTGCTATGGCCCGATCTCGTTCGGGGGCGAACACTCTCTTCTTCTGTCGGACAGGTGGAAAGGCGGGCGATACATTCAACCTGTGCACCATGACTAAAGGGTTTATTCCTGGCATATCTTCATGACTCCAGGTGAATACGTCTCGATTGCCTTTGAGGAAGGTTATGAGCTTTTGACAGATTGCAGGGTTAGCGAGTGTTCCAATTTTGGTCGTTCGGCCAGGATCGGAACTATCAAGGAGTATCTCTTCTAGCTTCTCTACTGGCTCCGTCACTGTCCGGTGCTCTTCTATATTCAAGGCCTGAACCTGATCCTCCATCTCCATCATGGCTACGTAGCATTCGCGCGCGGCCATTTGACTTTCGCGCAGCTCCCCTACTCCGTAGTCGGTAGGGAACTTAATCATTAGGTGGTAAATTGAAGTTACCACCTTCCACAAATTGAGCGTGGGTCGTCTGAGAATAGCGTTGTAGGCAGATGAGCAATTGACCACCAAGAATGTTACGTCCTTGGTTATCTGCTGGGGGTAATTGCCTACCATTACGGATAATGTTACCGCGCCCAGGGGGAATACCTGACTCCCTCCGAAGCCTACAAGCGGGGCATTTGTTGGAATCAATCGCTCCCTGTCGATCCTTATTTGCTGGAACGCCCGGTAGTATAAAATATCTGCTGAGTTGCCGTTGTCGACCAACACCTGGTGCATGTTGTAGTCTTCTACCCGTAAGCTGACGATGAGGGCATCGTCATGCGGATGGTGAAGGTGTCGTGCATCCTCTTCTGAGAACCCGATTATGGGGCCTTCTCTTCGTGCTATCTTCGACACGGCCCTCGTCAGCTGAACATTTTGTACCATCTGAAGGTAGGTTTTGCGGGCCTTTTTGGATGACCCGGCGGTAGCCGTTCCCCCTACGATCATCCTTATGTCCCCTATCGGGGGCCTCGGTCGTTAATTATCCCGTCGGGGGTGTTGGTCTTGTGGGGGTGGATCCATTTTCTCCTTGCTAACAAATTTCTACAGTTTCCTTGTTTGATAAGGGCCTAGATCTGCTGCTTTAGGTCATAGCAATCAGCCGTATCGTGACCATGGTCACGGTGGAAGCGGCAATACTTATTCCTAGAACGTTTGTTGAGATCACTCTTCAGCATTTCAGGGAACGTCAGAGCCTCCTCCTCCTTGATTTGTATAAGGACTTGATCTATTGGGGCGGTCAATGGAGTGAAGCTCATGAATCTTCCCCCCAGGGGCTTAGGGCGCCTCTCATCCCTTCGATCTCCTATTCTTGCTTTCTTTCGGCCTTGGTCCTGCCGAGTGTCTTCCTTCCTCTCTCTTTTCTTTGTCCTCTCTTCTCAGGCCAAAAGCGCGTCTTCGGCGTTCATATACTTTGTGGCCCAGTAAAGTACTTCTGACATGGTCTTTGGGCCGTTTTTATACAGGGAGAACAAAAACTTACCCTTCTTCAGTCCATTCGTGAATGCTGCGCGACAAGTATCTTATCGTCGGCTTCCTCGATCGAGAGTGCCTCCTTATTGAAGCGGGATATGTAGGCTCTTAATGTTTCATCCTCTCGCTGCTTCATACTCATCAAGCAAGCCGTAGACTTCTTGTACCGATGGCCTCCGATGAAATGCGCGGTAAATTGAGCGCTAAGTTCTTTGAAGGTGGTGATGGAGTTCGGTGTCAACCGGCTGAACCAAATTCTCGCCGCACCCTTCAACGTTGTAGGGAAGGCCCTACACATGATTGCGTCTGCTACTCCTTGAAGGTGCATCAGGATCTTAAAGTTCTCTAGATAGTCTAGAAGGTCCCTGACCCTGTCATAACTGTCTATCTGTGGCATGCGGAACTTACTCGGCAGGGGGAAGGAGTTGACGGGGGCGGTGAACGGTGAGTCAGTTCGGTTGACAAGGTCATCAAGATCACTAGACACTCGCCCCTTGAGAGCTTTCATCATAACCTCCATTTGTTCCTTCATCGCCTGCATCTCTGCGATAATAGGTGGCGGAGCCGTATCTGCGAGGGAGGGAAGGCTCACGTTCTGTCGCTCCGGTTTGCTTGGGGCATTACTGGCCTGGGGTCCCTCTTGGTTTCTTCTGTCAGCACTGGTTCCTTCTTGATCAGCTCCTTGGTTGTCCGATGCTGCGCTTTTCTAGCGCAGCTGCTTTTCCAGGTCGCGATTTTGTCTGGTGAGGCGTTCCACGGCCGCGGCGAGAGTCTTAACTTGCTTTTCGAGGGCGATTGTGGGTGGTTCCTCTTCTTGAATGTCGTTAGCAGTTGCCATTGAGCGGGTGAGCACTATGCAACTTTTGTTCGGGAAGCAGTAATATGACTTTACACTACACGAATCCCCACAGACGGTGCCAATTGATGATGCCGAAAATATCACCAGTAAGCCACACAGTCCTTGCGCGCTCCAAATAGCTCCTGCACAGCAAAAAGAAAGGACCTAGCAGAGAGCACCGGTGTGGTGCTAGCCAAATACCCTCTGAAGGTCAAGTCAAAACTATTCTCACAACTCTAGAGTGCTAGAGAGGGTAAATTATGCGTACCTTGGTTCGTGAGGGTGCTTAGGTTTTTATAGTAGTAGGGGTTGACCTCTTTTCCTTGGAGTAGGAAGTCTTTTCCTTATAGGAGTCTTCTTGGGCATATTTTGCGAGATCCTTTCCATATAGGAATCCCTCTTAGGTTTCTCAAAATGTGGAGAGCAAGTCATTTCCTTATACACGCAAACATGGTTAGCAAGTATTTTTTGACTAGTACCGTCAGCTTACATTATGCCTTTAGTCTTCATCCTGTCAGCTTCAGTCTCCCTTCAATTTTATGATCCCGTCAGCCTTTGGATGCCTCTGGTGACTCTCCCTAAAACTCCTACGCCCCGTCAATCATTAAATGGGGGCTGACTGTTCAGTAGATTCCGTCACCAATAAACCGTCGGCTTATCTTTTGTAATCAATCTCTTTTATCCATATCAGGTTCAACCTAATGCTATTTTGTCTTATTAAGGTCCCTTGGCAATTGGCAAATGGTACTTCACGTCAGGTTAAGGTGCATACTGAATATGCATGTGCAAAAAAATGAGTTTGTTTTTTTTATTTTTTATTTTTTATTTTTATATGCATGCATAGACATATTATTGGGAAAAACTGTGGTTTCAATTTCAATCTTAAACAAATAAATATTTTTTAATTTTATTGCACCCATTAAGGGATTCCTCCTATAAAGTAGATGTTGTTTAATGGTTGTTGGTATTCTTTTCCTTGATTGCTATGAAAGCAGTAGCATATTGTCAAAATATGCATTATCAAAACAAAAGGTACATAATTTGGCTTTTTCTCATGATGGATAGAGTATATTCTCTAATAAAAACTTGAAACAAATGTGTATAGTTGACCAAAATATCTATATATCTAATTGTAATTATTCATAAATGTAACTGTGAGAAACTTGACATAATTAATATCATGAAAATTGCAAAGAAAAACCATTTTAGTAGCTTCAAATGTCTTGGTCAAACTGATGTCCTCTATATTTAATAACCTAAAGTAACATCAATAGCACCACTACAATTGACCATTCTACATGGGTTACATACTAGTTATTATTAATAGTAATGACTTTTTTCTAATAATTTTTTCCTTTAATGAAAGATGTGGGAGGATGGGAAACCAAGGACAAGAATGAATGAGAGAAGATAAAGGCAGTAGAGGCACCTTAGGAAGTATTGTTAGGAAGCCCTTAGAGCAAATGTGATTAAGGCAACCACACAAAACCCGAGAAGATTGGAATGCCCGAGGAAGCAGAGGATGCTAATACATCCCTATTAAAGTAGAGGATTAGTTATGAAGACCACCAGACACGAAACCGAGGAGACGAAGGGAAGTTTGTCATCAAGCGGAGGAAGGAAGGGTATAGATAAAGCATGCATCACCTCCACATTCAATGTTCTACACTCACTTAGTTGGCCGCATTAATGGTGGAATGACCCTTGAATAGTATCATCACAGCTCATAACCTAATAGAGAAACCTTCTACTAAGGCTTTGATGAAACAATTATAAAAGGAAATAAGCCTTGACCCTCCAAGCGGAAGGCCAGGATATAACCTAGATGACTATATAAGAGAAAGAGATCTCTACGAAGAAGGGGATCAAGAATTGCAAGGAAGAGCATAATTGAATCAATCCAAGAACAAGTGTAAACCTTCACCTCGGATTAAAACCGAGGAGCATAATTGAATCAATCCAAGACTTGTATTATTCAGTTTTCCCAAACTTACATATATACCGGGCACACATTCCAATATCACCTGATTAACTTGTTTAAAAAAGGGTAACTAAGGTTGATTGACATCCCATCTCTATAACTAAATTGTGTGAGGTTGAAGTTTGGCTTAACTAATTTTGACCCACCACAAAAGTTATACACACATGTAGACACCACATTTTGTACCCCTTACGACTTGGGCCCCATTCCCCAATGATGCTTGAACTCTAAGGCCTAAGGCCAGTTTGGAGCCTAATCAGATCCTAAATTGACTCAATGAGTGTTAAAATGGAAAATAGAACATTTTAAATAAGCAAAAAATCTATTTTTGAAAATAAAATGACCAAAGTAGTCCTCAGCCTCCGCCGCATGTGGGTCGCGGCTTGTGTACACAAGCCAAAGCACGCGTACACAGACATATTCCTACATACACAGCTAGGGTTTCAGAAGCATAAGAAAATAATGGTTGAGGTTTGGAATGAATCCCACATCGTCTGGGAGTCGTTCCAAACCCCATTTTTTCCACTATATAAAGCCTTACATGGTACATTTTCAAAACACATAGAAATCTCACAGGAAAAACCTAAGATTCACTAGAAAATAGTGAATCAAAAGGGAGTTTTTTACAAAACACCCTCAAGTCATTTTTATTTGATTGAGACCTTTTCCGGCCCCAATCCTTTGAGTTTAAGATTGCTAATCACTATTTTATTGAATTGTGATAGATTTGACTGAGAGGAACAATCAAAAAACAAGCCTAGGAGCTTTTGCTTTAAGGTATTTTTTTGAACTTTCCTTTTTCTTTTCTGCCTTTAATCTTCTCCTTAATCTTGTTTCTGTGTTTAGTTTATGTTTATATATGTTTCTCTAGGTTAGTTTTAGGTTTTCTTCATGTTTTTAAGCATGGTAGGTTGCTAGATTTATGCTTTCTATTTGTTTGGCTTTTGCTCCGTTTTTGTGTAAATTAGGTTTTCTGGGTAAGGATTTACATACGCATGATCTAGCCTGTGCACATAGGCTGAACTCATGCGTATACAGACCTGTTCTAGTGTGCATGATGCGGTTACCTAGAAACCTTAATTTTTTGTTTGTTTTGTTTCTGCACTCACATGTTTGTTCTGCGTAGCCTCTTTTTCATATGTTTTAAGCCTCATAACTATTTTTTTACCTTTTAATATGTTTGTTTGTTATCACATGTGTAAATTAGGGTTTAGATTAGGGTTTCATAGTATTATGTCATTCATTCACATGTTCATGCGTTGATCCCATAAATGTTGTGCTACTGAGAGGTAAGTAAAGGTTAAGTCATGCATTAGCAATGTCCATGCATTTGTGTTAGGGTTTCCCTTTGATGATATGATGGAACATGCTTAGATGTATGATTAGGGTTTGTAGCATGTTTGCCTTGCCATAACGATATGCTTTCTGCCTTGTCGTAGATGTATGATAGGTTTTCACATGTTATATGAATGTTAGGGTTTCTTTTGTGTTTAGCTCTCTTTTGTTTTAGATTGATAAGTATATGTGTTTTGGGATGAAAGATGCCATGATTGTATGCATAGATGTATGTTAGTGTGTGTGTGACTATAGATGCAAGTGTCGAGAATGTTTTTAATGAGGTTAAGGTATAAGACACAATGATTGGAGGCCAACCTTAGGGTTGGGTGATCTTGGGTGCTTAACACCTTCCCAAGAGCGTACCTAAACTCCGAACCCAAATTCCGGTAGTAAGATCAAAGGACTTTCCTTGAAAGGACGCTATATTTAAGTTCCTAGACCATATAACTAGGTGGCGACTTCATTTCCATTGTGCCCACAACACAACATTTTCACAAAAAAACTCACAATAAAGTCTATGTGACAAATTGTTAATGGTAGATAAAAAAATAATAATGTCAGTAGTAGGTTCAGATGAAAACTAATAACAACTTGTTACGAAATCTTTTTTATGAAATTTTTATGAAAGTATTATGTGAATAGCACTTTTTTTTTTTTCTAAATAAAAATAACACTAATTTGAAAAATTTAGGGACATAATAAAATGTCACAATTTTTTCACAATACTCTTTGTTTTTAGTTGTGATCAATCCTAGTATAACATTTTATTAATTAATTAAAATTTATTTTGACATATGAAATATTTAACACCTCAACTATTGTGATAATTTGTTGTGTCCTAACACAATTGTAATTGTAATTTTTATAAATCTCCTTACATGTATCCCACATATCCCACTGAACCCACTTTTTATTTTTGTTTCTATTTTTTCTTTCTCTTTTTTTTCTCACCCACCTGTTTCTTCTCAATTCCCATCAAATATCTTTTCTTTCCTCCACCCACCAATGTCTCTATTCTTCAGCTTTGCTTCTTCACCCAAAAGAGGAGGAGGAGGAGAAAAAGAAGAAGAAGAAGAAAAAGAAGAAGCTAGAAGCCAGAAGTAGTCTGAACTTTGAAGTTGAGATGATACATTTTTTTTAGAGATTGTTTTTGGGAGATCTGGGTAAAATTGGGATTTCAAAATAAAAAAAAGGGTAATTTAGGAATAATACGTAGAACTAGCAACGGTAACAATGCAAGCTTTTCATATTCCATCTTAGATGGTCCATTACCAAAACGTGCTTTTGGGGTTGATTGTTATTTCAAAAAGCATGATTTGGAAGTCTTGCCATATGCCAAAAAAAAAAAATTTATTTTAAATCGCAATCGTGCATTTTGGCTCAAAAATGTTGAACTAAATGGGCACTAAGTCA
This sequence comes from Quercus robur, assembly GCF_932294415.1. Lineage (NCBI taxonomy): Eukaryota > Viridiplantae > Streptophyta > Magnoliopsida > Fagales > Fagaceae > Quercus > Quercus robur. The sequence continues at coordinate 17,962 of NC_065534.1, read as the reverse complement.
CAGTTCCATCTCATCCAGCCTTGAGTGAATTGGATTTTTGAGGAAAGAGATACACCCAAAATATTGATCGGTGCTCAAATATGATTTTTCCTTTTTAGATTATGCCTCTTTGATTCCATTCCTTATTTTATATATATAAATTAATTTTTTTTTCCATTGTCGTGGGTGTTAGGGGCTCTAGGAGGACTTGACTAATCCTTGAGTGTGTAGTCCTCTAGACTCGTACACACACATGCTGAATAATTCTATTACCTGTATAATAAGTGTGAATGAGCTTGTGAATAGTGTTTTTGTTGAGCACCTTGCTTCTCTTTGTTTATTGTTTCTCAAATATTGCAATAACCTTTTTACCTTTAAAATACAAGTAGGCCTAATGCATTTGAGGGTTTGCTTTGTCTTTTTATGACCCTGTAAACAGTGCTTTGTCCGGCACCTTCTTGCTCTTTGTTAGTTGTTTGTTTAATAATTTCAATAACCTTTTTACCCTTAATATACAAGTAGGCTGATTGCATTTGAGGGTTTGTTTTGTCTTTTGCCCCTATTTTATTTTATCTTATCTCTTTGTTAGCTTTTTTGGTCAGCCAACTGCTCTGTTGATGGACACGAACACATGACATGCGTTTGAGGGAGAAGAAGAATGCTGGAGAGGACAGAGAGCATCTATGAGTAAATAATAAAACAAACACAAGAGAGTTATTTCTGTTGATAAACACAAACGCGGGATCCAAGGGATTGAGATAAGGTTAGAGATAAGAAACAAGAAAGAAAGAAAAAAAAAAAAAAAAAAAATCAGCCATGAGCAAATTGATAGAGAAAGAGAAGAAAGAAGGAAAAGAAGAAGCCGAAGAGAAAGGTGCGTGATTCTTACCCATGTAAGTACATTTCATAAACTCTTCCAAAAAAAAAATTCTTGTCTCTTTCTTAACAGTTTGTTGGATGCATTAGTCTTCGGATTGTATCTGATTTGCGTTAAATTTACAATTCCGTGAAGAACATTACTCCCGGAACCAAAGATTGGAAAGTGAAAGTTTGTGTTGCGGAAATAACAATGGCACGTACATCGGTGCAAAGTCCCAGCAAGTATCAAAGGCTTATATTGGTTGATAATGAGGTAAACTAAAAAATTAATAGCATACATGATAAGGATAAAAGAGGTTAATCACAAAAGACAAGCTGACGGTTAATAGGTGATGGGAAACGACTGAGCCGTCAGCCCTCATATAATGAGAGCTGTCGACAGAATAGAGTTGTAGGGAGAAGCACCGGAAAGGCACACCTTAAGGTTGACGGGGTCAAGAAGCTGACAAGGTCATAAAGCTGAAGGAATCCTGAAGCTGATGGGATTAAGGCTGAAGGCATAGTGTAAGCTGACGGCATTGGTCAAAGAATGCTTGCTAATCACGTTTGCGTGTGTAAGAAAATGACTTGCCCTCCACGTTTTGAGAAACCTAAGAGGGATTCCTATATGGAAAGGATCCCGCAAAATACGCCCAAGAAGATTCCTATAAGGAAAAGACTTCTACTCCAAGGAAAATGAGATAACCCCTACTACTATAAAAACCCAAGCACCCTCACGAACCAAGGTACGCATAATTTACCCTCTCTAGCACTCTAGAGTTGTGAGAATAGTTCTGACTTGACCTTTGGAGGGTATTTGGCCGGCACCACACCGGTGCTCTCTGTTAGGTCTTCATTTTTTTTACTGTGCAGGTGCTGTTTTTGGCGTATGGGGACTATGTAGCTTATTGGTGATTTTTTCTCTATCTAGCCGTCTCCCCTGCAGTAGTCAGCGCTGCCTTGCTTAGAGAAGAAGAAAGAGTACAAAAGCCCATGTACTACGTGAGCAGAGCGCTTCACAGTGCCGAAGAAAGATACCCACCTATGGAGAAACTTGCCTTTGCATTAGTTACGGTAGCTCGCAAGCTCAAGCCGTACTTTCAAGCTCATACGGTGAACGTCCTGACCGACAAGCCCTTACGACAGGCGATGAACAATCCTGAAGCGGCGGGTCGACTGGTGTTATGGGCTACAGAGTTGAGCGAATTTGATATCCAGTACTGCCCACGAACTGCCATCAAAGGACAGATCATTGCAGACTTTATAGCAGAATTCACTCATGACAAAGACTGAAGAGTCCCCTCATTGGAGCATATATACGGATGGATCATCCAACAGACAAGCTGGAGGGGCCGGCATCGTATTACTATCGCCCGAAGGAGATACAGTTGAATGTATGGTCCGTCTCGACTTCGTCGCTACCAACAATGAATCAGAGTATGAAGCGTTAGTAGCAGGTCTCGACCTTGCCAAAGCAGCAGGAGCCGCGAGGGTAGTCGTTTACTGCGACTCTCAGGTCATTACTAACCAAGTAAATGGGGACTACGAGTGCAAGGGCGAAAGGATGACGAGGTATCTTGATCAAGTAAGGGCAAGAGTAGATGACCTAAAGGGCAAAATCATCCAAATCCCCAGAGGAGAAAACGAGCGAGCCGATCGCCTTGCAAAGGCCGCTTCAGTGGAACATATGATCATCCCTGGTAATGTACTCTCTTTTGTTCAGCTTTCTCCATTGATAGATTCCAGCAACGTACAGGAAATAGGCTCTGACAGTAGCTGGACCGCACCGATAACTTCATACTTAAAGAACGGGGTCTTGCTAGACGGAAAAGAGGCTGCAAGAACGCTGAAGGTCCAGGCGGCAAGGTTCGTCTTGATAAAAGACGTCTTGTACAAAAGAGGCTTCTCCCGTCCATATCTGAGATGCTTGGATACGGAAGAGGCAGACTACGTCATGAGGGAGGTACACGAAGGAATCTGCAGAAACCATTTAGGGTCATGGTCATTGGTGCACAAGCTTGTGCGCGCAGGGTACTATTGGCCTACCATGTAGAAGGATGCCGAGGCTTACGTTAAGACCTGTGACAAATGCCAAAGATTCAGCAACATTATCAGACAACCAATCGAAGAGCTGACCCCGATTACGGCCCCATGGTTGTTCGCTAAGTGGGGATTAGATATTATGAGACCATTCCCTACAGCGGTACGGCAGTTGAAATTCTTGGTAGTAGGTATTGACTACTTTACAAAGTGGGTGGAAGTTGAAGCTCTGGCCACCATTACGAAGAAGAACGTATGAAGTTTTGTCTGGAGATGCATCATATGCAGGTTTAGCATTCCTAGAGTCTTTGTATCGGACAGTGGGAGGCAATTCGACAACGACTCCTTCTGGGATTTTTGCTCGCAGTTAGGAATAAAGAACCACTACTCCTCCCCTGCCCACCCTCAGGCTAATGGCTAGGTTGAAGTCACAAACCGATCCTTGCTCAAGATTATCAAGACTCGGCTCGAGGGGGCAAAAGGTATATGGCCCGAAGAATTGCCGAGCATATTATGGGCATATAGGACTACGGCAAGGACACCCACAGGAGAGACACCATTCTGACTAACGTATGGGAGCGAAGTAGTCATCCTGGCCGAAGTTGGGCTCACGAGCTACAGGGTGCACAACCATGACAAGAACAAGAACGATGAGGCAATGCGACTACAGCTTGACCTAGTGGACGAGATCAGGGCAGCAGCAGAACAAAGGCTCGCTAGGTACCAGGACCGTATGGCCAACTACTACAACTCTCGAGTCCGACATAGAGACTTCCAAGTCGGAGATCTCGTTCTCAAAAAGGTCATAGGCGCCGCTAGAGACCCTACCTAAGGGAAGCTCGGCCCCAATTGGGAAGGACCTTACCGAGTTACGTCATGGCAGAAGAAAGGCACTTATCACCTGGAGACCTTAGACGGACAGAAGCTGCCACATCCATGGAACACTGAGCACTTACGAAAATATTACCAGTAGAAGCAGCAACATGAAGACCAACCTTTTTATTTACATTTCAGCAAATTTTAGTCTTACTCCTCAGTTTTATCATTTACTTTAGTTTTTGCAACAATACTTTTTTTTTTTTCATTTTAAGCCCAAAGGGCAGGATTTGGTTTTAGAACTACTTTTATTTACAAATGCATGGCAACAAGAGGAGTTTATTCAAAAGATTGTTGAAGTATCTATTTACAGTTGAAAGTTCACAAAAGTAGACGACTAAGTTCACAAAAGTGAACAAAAGTAAACAACAAAGTTCATAACACGTGGACTGAAGCTAAAAAGCTGACGGTCTCATTAAATAAGATAAGACTATCATAACGTGGACAAGGCTCTAAAACCAACGGGCTTACAAAAGATGACAAGCTCATCAAGTCCATGGCAGACTAAAGCTCAAAAAGTTGACGGTCTTACCAAATAGATGAGACTATCATCATATGAACATGGTTCTAAAACCAACGGGCCTACAAAAATATCAAGCTCATCAAGTCCACAAGTACGGACGGAAGCTAAAAAAAACTGACGGTCTCACCAAACGGATGAGGCCATGGTAGAACCAACGGGCTTATATTAAGTCCATAAAATGACTAGAAGTTAAAAAACTGACGGTCACATTGAAGTAGAAATTTCTAACTTCCAGTCACATTGAAGTAGAAATTGTAAGTGATGGCAATTGATGGGCGAGGCTGTAAAACCGATGGGCTACCAAAAACCGACGGAACCATTACGTAAATAAAGCTACCAAGCCGATGGACCTTAAAAAATGACGAACAAGGTCGTAAACCAAAGGGGGAAGCCCGTAAAACTAACGAGACTATCCAACCCAAAAGGATAAGATGGACAGGCTCGTAAGTCACACAAAGACCATACCGACGGGGTTTCCAAACCAGTTCATAAAACTAACGGAGTTCCCAAAATAGACGGGAATGCTTACTAGAACTTCGCCTGGCACGATTATTGGTTAACAAAAAAAAATATATACGAAAATGACGAGAATAACATGCCACGTATCAAATGCAACTGTATACAAACAAAGGCCCAAAAACCAAATGGGCACTTAAACGATTGTTTGGAAAGTAATTGAAATACACATTAAACGATTGTTTGCAAAGTAATTGAAATACAAGGTTAAATACAAATAAAAAGAACTAAGGAGTAGGAGCGTTAGCAGGATTCCCGTTAGCATTTTCATTTTCAATGTCTACAACCACAGCTGGAGTGTTGGAACTAGGAGGAGGGTTGGCAGCAAGCTAGGCTAGTACAACGACACCGTCATCCTCCGGAGCAAGACTAGGCACAGGGGAGCCGTCATTTCCATCATCCATTGTAATTCCAGACAAGTCCAGCTCTGGGAATGCCGACGCGACTTGCTTAAGGCAATCGTCAAACCTAGTGCCATAATACTCGGCACAAGAGTCAATGAACGATTGCGACGCTTTAAAATCTCGAACCGCGTCAGTCCCAGCCGTCTGCACCCTTTGGCCTAGATCCGTCACCTCAACCTGGAACCTTTCATTCTGACAGTTAGCCTCCATCAGCTTCTCCCTAACGCCCTTTAGCTCTTAGTTTAGCGTGTAGACGACATCCTTGTACTACCCCTGTTCATTCATCAGATTTGACTTATGCTTTCGGACCTGGGTGACGACTCCCTCTTTGGCGTCGCAACGATCCTGAAGGGCTTTGACACGCACCAAGGCCTGAGAAAAAAACATAGACGTCATTACCCCCTTGCCCGCACCATGGCTTGGCTTGAGAGGTGATTTTTCCTTTATGGCACCATCCCCAGGAGTGACGGCGGCCTTTTTAGATGGACGGCCATCACTCCTGTCGGGCTTCCTCTTTGCCAGCTTAGTGATGGACTTAGGGGTTGACGAGGTCTCCCCCCTACCTCCTTTGCCCTCTTCTTCTCCTTTTGACTGGTTGCGGCAGCCCTCACCCTCTGTTTAGCAGATTCCATCTCTACAAAAAAAAAAAAAAAAAAAAAAAAAAAAAAAAAAAAAAAGGAAGAAAAAACTAACAATTAGAACAAGAGACGGAGGAGTAGACTGATGGAGGTAATAAGGAGTACTCACGTCGGCGGGAAAAGTTGTCCAATTTCTGAGCTTCAGCTGACGGTTTTGGACCCCCGTAGTATAAGTGAATAGTATTGAGGGTGATTAAATCCCTACACTTTCGTTCCTCCAAAGGAATCTCGAGAACCCGACAGATGAACTCCTCCTGCTCGTCGGTTATGTGGGGACGGGTATTAGCTGAAGAAAAAAAAAGAGAAAGAAGGTTAGTAGCGTCACTTCAAAACAAAAGTAAGATGGCTGACGAGAGTAACCTGAATCCCTGACAAAAGCCCAAGTGTTGTCAAAATAACCATGGGGCATCGTCGCCCATTCCTCCTGACGGTAAACCCAATCCGTCCCCTCAACAAAAAAATATCTACTTTTCCAGTTCCTATTGGAATCTGGCATATCTGATACCAGCCTCAAACTTTTCTCCCGAGCATTAAAATGGTATTTCCCCTTAGACGAGGCGATGTGATGGGGCCTGTAGCAGTAAAAGAATTCTTCCATGGTAAGCTGACGGTTTCCTCCACTAAGGCACCCCCACAGGATTTCAGCACCAATGAAAGTCCTCCAGGCATTCGGGGCGATTTGAGTGACGGACAGGCCTAGGAAGTCAGCCAGCTGATGGTGCAGGGCCGTCAACAACAATCTCAGACCCGTAGCGAACATGGCATCATACATGCCAATGTCAGCGATTCTCCCTGAGTAACATCTCTCATTCTCTCTAGGGAGACGGATTGGGATATGGTCTGGAATTTGGTAACGAGCGCGCAACTTTCTCAAATCCTTATCACTCATCCTAGGTAAAAACTTGTTGATGGCCCAATCCTCAGGAAGAATGAAAGGACAGTTATCTCCTGGACCCTCTGAGGTCCCTTCGGGCCGACGTTTCTCTCTTTGACGAAGGCGAGAAGTCCTCTGACTCATCACCAAAACCAAAGGCCTCGTCGTAGCCCACTCCTTTGCGGATTGACGACTCCCCACACGACGCGTCACTTGACATCTGACTACCTACAAGTGACGGATCCAATCTAAGTACCTAAGCTGACGTCGTCACTAAAGAATTATTCAGGCATAAGCAAAAATGAAAGAGAAGAATAAATAGAACTTACTGGTAGGTTGACTTCCTCAGAAAAATGGCTTCAAGGGCAGCAATGGACGAGCTGGCAGAAGTAAGGAATGAGATGACGAAATTCAGGGCGACGGTCTCTCTCTTTCAAAGATCAACAAGGGTGAAATAGGGGGAATGGGGAGGAGGAGCCACTTATATATAGAGTGGAAGTGCACAGAAGACGAAGCGACGCCCTCGTTAGAAGCTAAGCCAATGAGAACGTGCCATTTGTTCAAAACATTAAATGCACGGTGGCTCGAGGAGTTCCACGTAAATAACTTTCCCGCCTCCTTAAAGAATATAACAATCAACAAGAATGTTAACTCCATAACCCGTCAGTATGTAAAGTGACGGAGATATGGAGTAGGGGGCAACTGATAAGGATAAAAGAGATTAATCATAAAAGACAAGCCGACGGTTAATAGGTGACGGGAAACGATTGAGCCGTCAGCCCTCATATAATGAGGGCTGTCGACGGAATAGAGTTGTAGGGAGAAGCACCGGAAAGGCACACCCTAAGGCTGATGGGGTCAAGAAGCTGACAAGGTCATAAAGCTGAAGGAATCTCGAAGCTGACGGGATTAAGGCTGAAGGCATAGTGTAAGCTGACGGCGTTAGTCAAAGAATGCTTGCTAATCACGTTTGCATGTGTAAGGAAATGACTTGTCCTCCACGTTTTGAGAAACCTAAGAGGGATTCTTATATGGAAAGGATCTTGCAAAATACGCCCAAGAAGACTCCTATAAGGAAAAGACTTCTACTCTAAGGAAAAGGGGTCAACTCCTACTACTATAAAAACCCAAGCACCCTTATGAACCAAAGTACGCATAATTTATCCTCTCTAGCACTCTAGAGTTGTGAGAATAATTCTGACTTGACCTTCGGAGGGTATTTGGTTGGCACCACACCGGTGCTCTCTGTTAGGTCTTTTTTTTTTTTTTTACTGTGCAGGTTCCGTTTTGGGCGTACGGGGACTGTGTAGCTTATTGATGATTTTTTCAGCATCATCAATACATTGTCCAGGTTATATAGGGTTGTTAATAATATTAAATTCCAATTTGCAACTTTCAAAGTGCGAGTATTTTAGACTAATCCTGACCAAATGTCTATGTAGGCAAGAAAAGTGTGTACGCAGGAAAAGTGTATCACAAATCCTGAGTAAAGTGCAAATGTTGGTCAAGAGGCTAGAGATAATCTCAATGGCACATAATGGGTGAGAGTATTCAACTTCTTCCTCCCCACAGCCCCTGATTGCCGCTCCGTAAATTTTATTGTTATTTTAACAATCCTTTTTGTTTCAGAATATTTTAGCAAGTTGGGTCGGTACTAGACCTCATTGATGAAGTAGTACGGTCCCTTGTTAGCTTTCGTGTTCTACTCTGATGGTTGATACGCATATGCAGAAGGATTTGGTCCATTTGGACTGCAAGACAACTTGCTGTTGTTGGCAATGGCCACAAGAACAAAATCCCACTTGCTATATTAGCTATGGCTAGAACGATATCCCACTAGCTGATGCTGCCAATGGCCCAAACGATGTAATTGTGAATGAGGATCTAAACATCTAAGCTCACGGGGTTCGAGATAACCTACCCTGTATGAATACATGTAATACCACTTTCACGACTTTCACCGTTCATAATATATGTTTGTAACAAGTAAACCAGATGTTTTTGTTTTTTTTTTTCCCTCTCCTTATTTCTGTCAAAAAAATACATGAGCTTTCTTTGCAGTTAGCTTTATTTGCGATTACATTGGATCATTGATTTTTAGTTTATGAGATTTGATTGATAGCTGAGAAATTTATATTCTTACAGAACAAAGAAAAGTTTGAAATTTTGTAACTTATTTGGGGTTTAAATAGTGTACCGTGAGAATAAATTATTATTATTATAATTTTGTAGTTTGTTCTTGAAAAATTGAGTTGATTTAAAATATTGAATACGAATTTTACTAAGGAGCTCAACGCCAAGCACACCAAGGTTCAATTCTTTTTAGTGTGTGATAGTGACGGAGACAGGGCTGAATTATTGGTGGCTATGTTGAAGGTAACCGTAGATTTGGTAATGGATCATAATATTTTGAAACATTTAATAGTACCGTTTCTAACAATTCAATAATCAAATAATTATAAATAAATTCTAATTCTAACCTTAATTGCAATTTTTTAATTGCAATCATTGTATTGGCTAGCACGTTAACACGTGCCATGCATGTGCAGCCCATACTAGTATTGAGAAAAATCTTTGAAGTGACTCATTGGGCAAATTATACTTTATCATCCTAAATTAGGATGGTAAAATGTAATTTTCCCAACCCATTTGTTAGGAGACATGAACTAAAAATCTTATGCATCATATGATTTTTCAAGTGTTCTGACATTGTTTTGGTTGTCATTTTAATTTTTGCCCTTGTCAATATTTTTCTTTCAATTGTTGTTGTTGTAGTAATTAAATTCTTGGTTTGACAGGGGTTAATTTCAATGGGCAATGTTTATTGTGTGCAAATACACACCGCCCAAATACACTGTGTGCAATAGATTTTTCCCCATTTCAATACTTGCATCCGTTGTAATGACCATTTCTGTGTTAGATTGGATAATAATTGTGATGCTACTTGTGGTTTTGTTAGTCGTTACCATGCCTGAAAAAATGTTGAGGTGAGTGGATAGGATTTGTCAGCTGACCCTTGTAAGGTACTGATTTGGAAGTTGCGATATAAAAGAGTGTGCATTTGCCATCACTGGTGCTTTCTGGATTTGTTGGTCATCCGCATTTATAGTTCCTACTTTCAAGTTATCCAAGATAGTGCCAGCATAAAGTGATGGTTCTTGGGAAACTGCTCCTATGGTTTTTTGGAGGATTGGAAAAATATTTTCAAGCCAAATTCATGTGCGAATCGTTAGATTTCCATTTTAATGCCCTTCCATTGACACACAATTGGAATCCGTATTACGGGTAACTCGGTGGGACGGATTCAAATGATAATAACTCTGTTGATTTCCATTAAAAAATACAAATTTTGTATTCAAATTCAAGCTCTAAATTTGTACTTTCTAAAACATTCAGGTTGCGTCTGAAAATTACTTAACGTTCAATAGTTATTGTCAAAACAGTGACCGAAGGTCACTTTTCCACACATTTTCTAAGCGATTACGTCTCATGAATAACTAGCCACTAACGTTTTTTTTTACCCAAAATTTGATTTCAAGATTATTGATCTGTAGATATTGGAAAAATATTACCATGCCAAATTCATGTGCGAATCGTTAGACTTTCATTTTTATGCCTCCTTGATCGACACATAATTGGATTCTGTATTTCTTGAAACTCGGAGGGACATATTCAAACGACAATAACTCTCCAGATTTCCATCGAAAAAATACAAATTTCTCTTCAAATTCAAGCTCCGAATTTGTACTTTCTAAAACATCTGGTTACGTTTAAAAATTCCTTATCGTTCAAAATTTATTGTCGAAACGGTAACCGAAAGTCACTTTTCAACACATTTTCTATGTGATTACATCTCGTGAATAACTAGCCACTAACGTTTTTTTTACCCAAAATTTAATTTCAAAATTATTGATCTTGCGATATAGGAAAAATTTTTTGAAACCAAATTCATGTGCGATTCATTAGACTACAATTTTTATGCCCCTCCATCGGCACATAATTGGAATTCGTATTTCGGTAACTCAGTGGGACCGAATCAAATGATAATAACTCTCTTGATTTCCAACGAAAAAATACAAAATCTATGTTCAAATTCAAGCTCTGAATAAGTACTTTATAAAACATTCAGGCCATGTTTAAAAATTTCTTACCATTCAAAATTTATTGTCGAAACAGTGACCGAAGGTCACTTTTCAACACAATTTATAAGCGATTACGTCTCATGAATAACTTGCCACTAACGTTTTTTTAACCCAATATTTGACTTTGAGATTATTAATCTCGTGATATAGGAAAAATATTTTCAAGCCAAATTCGTGTGCGAATCGTTAGACTTCCATTTTTACGCCCCTTGATCGGCACATGATTGGAATCCGTATTTCGGGTAACTCAGGGGATCTGATTCAAATGATAATAACTCTCTTGATGTCCATCGAAAATATATAAAATTTGTCTTCAAATTCAAGTTTCAAATTTGTACTTCTAAAACATTCAGGCCCCGTCTAAATATTTCTAACCATTCAATAGTTATTGTCGAAACGGTGACCGATGGTCACATTTGCACACATTTTCCAAGCGATTACGTCTCGCGAATAAGTAGCCACTAACGTTTTTTTTACCCAAATTTTGATTTCAAGATTATTGATCTCGCGATATAGGAAAAATATTTCCAAGCCAAATTCGTGTGCGAATCGTTAGACTTCCATTTTTACGCCCTCCATCGGCACATAATTGAAATCCGTATTTCGGGTAACTCGGTGGAACTGATTCAAATGATAATAACTCTTTTGATTTCCGTCGAAAAAATATAAAATTTGTGTTCAAATTCAAGCTCCGAATGTGTGCTTTCCAAAACATTCAGGCCTCGTTTAAAAATTCCTTACCGTTCAAAAGTTATTGTCGAAACGGAGACCAAAGGTCACTTTTCAACACATTTTCTAAGCGATTACGTCTTGTGAATAACTAGCCACTAACATTTTTTTTACCCAAAAATTTATTTCTAGATTATTGATCTCATGATATAGGAAAAATGTTTCCAAGCCAAATTTGTGTGCAAATCGTTAGACTTCCATTTTTTTCGCCCCTCCATTGGCACATAATTGGAATTCGTATTTTGGGTAACTATGTGGGATTTATTTAAATGATAATGACTCTCTTTATTTCCACCAAAAAAATACAAAATTTGTCTTCAAATTCAAGCTTTGAATTTGTACTTTCTAAAATATTCAGGCAGCGTCTAAAAATTCCTTACCATTCAATAGTTATTGTCGAAACGGTGACCGAAAGTCACTTTTCCACACATTTTCTAAGTGATTACGTCTCGTGAATAACTAGCCACTAACGTTTTTTTTTAACCCAAAATTTGATTTCAAGATTATTGATCTGTAGATATTGGAAAAATATTACCATGCCAAATTAATGTGCGAATCGTTAGACTTTCATTTTTATGCCCCCTCGATCGGCACATAATTGGATTCCGTATTTCTTGAAACTCGGAGGGACATATTCAAACGACAATAACTCTCTAGATTTCCATCGAAAAAATACAAATTTTTCTTCAAATTCAATCTTTGAATTTGTACTTTCTAAACGCCACCTCCGCTTGATTATTCAATGAATGAATGCGTTGTTGATAAAGAGCATAGCGGGCGGGGGCTTCCTGATCTGCTTTTGACGCGTAGCTTCAATGGCTCAATATGAAAGACAACCAGCTCTACAACTTTTAGTGCCATATCTTCCAAAACCAAGTTGTGTACCGTTCGGTTTGCAACCCCTACGACATCTGCCTTTACGATATTTACTAAATTTCATACGTTTCGGATATAGCACGTCCCTTTTTTTTTTTTACTATATGAAATCCACACTTTGACACCTAAGATTCCGAAACGAGTAGATACTTCCGCAGGAGCATAATCGATTTTCTGGTTAAATACATTACGAGATGTTTTTCCATACGCTCCCTCCAAAGGTGTGAAACTGCTTGACCATAGGGAAAGGCTTAAGTTTCACGTAACCTTTCTTCCTATTTCGCTTCCTTTGGGGCTCTTTTTTAGCCCACTTGAAAGTGCCAGAGCTGAGTGAACTCACCCCGACTAATCTAAATGTAAGTCAGGTCGCGTTTAAAAATTCCTTATCGTTCAAACGTTATTGTCGAAACAGTGACCGAAAGTCACTTTTCAACACATTTTCTATGCGATTACATCTTGTGAATAACTAGCCACTAATGTTTTTTTTACCCAAAATTTAATTTCAAAATTATTGATCTTGCGATATAGGAAAAATTTTTTGAAGCCAAATTCGTGTGCGATTCGTTAGACTACAAATTCAAGCTCTGAATATGTATTTTATAAAACATTCAGGCCGCGTTTAAAAATTTCTTACCGCTCAAAAGTTATTGTCGAAACGGTGACTGAAGGTCACTTTTCAACACATTTTATAAGCGATTATGTCTCATGAATAACTTGCCACTAACGTTTTTTTAACCCAATATTTGACTTCGAGATTATTAATCTCGTGATATAGGAAAAATATTTCCAAGCCAAATTCGTGTGCAAATCGTTAGACTTCCATTTTTACGCCCCTCGATCGGCTCATAATTGGAATCCGTATTTCGGGTAACTCAGGGGATCTAATTCAAATGATAATAACTCTCTTGATGTCCATCGAAAATATATAAAATTTGTCTTCAAATTCAAGCTTCAAATTTGTACTTCTAAAACATTCAGGCCTCGTCTAAATATTTCTAACCGTTCAATTGTTATTGTCGAAGCGGTGACCGATGGTCACATTTGCACACATTTTCTAAGCGATTTCGTCTCGTGAATAACTAGCCACTAACGTTTTTTTTACCCAAATTTTGATTTCAAGATTATTGATCTCGCGATATAGGAAAAATATTTCCAAGCCAAATTCGTGTGCGAATCATTAGACTTCCATTTTTACACCCTCCATCGGCACATAATTGGAATTCGTATTTCAAGTAACTCGGTGGACTGATTCAAATGACAATAACACTTTAGATTTCCATTGAAAAAATTTAAAATTTGAGTTCAGATTCAAGCTTCGAATGTGTACTTTCTAAAACATTTGCTGCATCTAAAAATTCCTTATCGTTCATAGTTATTGTAGAAACGGTGACCGAAGGTCACTTTTCCACAAATTTTCTAAGCGATTACGTATCGTGAATAACTAGTCACTAACTTTATATTTTACCCAAAATTTGATTTCAACATTATTGATCTCGCGATATAGGAAAAAGATTTCCAAGCCAAATTCATGTGCGAATCATTAGATTTCCATTTTTATGCCCCTCCATCGGCACATAATTGGATTCCGTATTTCGGGTAACTTGGTGGGACTGATTCAAATGATAATAACCCTCTTAATTTCCATTGAAAAAATACAAAATTTGTGTTCAAATTTAAGCCTGGAATGTGTACTTCCAAAAACGTTCAGGCCGCGTCAAAAAATTCCTTACTGTTCAAAAGTTACTTTCGAAACGGTGATCGAAGGTCACATTTCTACACATTTTCTAAGCGATTACGGCTCGTTAATAACTAGCCATTAACGTATTTTTTTACCAAAAGTTTGATTTGAAGATTGTTGATCTCGCGATATAGGAAAAATATTTCGAAGCCAAATTCATGTGCGAATTGTTAGACATCCATTTTTATGCCCCTCCATCGGCACATAACTGGAATTCGTATTTTGGGTAACTCGGTGGGATTGATTCAAATGATAATAACTCTATTGATTTCCATCGAAAAAATATAAAATTTGTTTTCAAATTCAAGCTTCGAATGTGTGCTTTCTAAAACATACAGGCCCCGTTCAAAATTTCCTTACCGTTCAAAATTTATTGTCGAAACGGTGATCGAAGGTAACTTTTCAACACATTTTCTAAGCAATTACGTCTTGTGAATAACTAGCCATTAATGTTTTTTTTGCCCAAAATTTGATTTCATGATTATTGATCCCGCGATATAGGAAAAACGTTTTCAAGCCAAATTTGTTTGCGAATCGTTAGACTTCCATTTTTATGCCCCTCCATCGGAACGTAATTGGAATCCATATTTCGGCTAACTTGGTGGGACTGATTTAAATGATAATGACTCTCTTGAATTCCATCGAAAAAAATACAAAATTTGTCTTCAAATTCAAGCTCTGAATTTGTACTTTCTAAAATATTCAGGCAACGTCTAAAAATTCCTTTCCATTCAATAGTTATTGTCGAAACAGTGACCGAAAGTCACTTTTCCACACATTTTCTAAGTAATTATGTCTCATGAATAACTAGCCATTAACGTTTTTTTTAACCCAATATATGATTTCAAGATTATTGATCTTGTGATATAGGAAAAATATTACCAAGCCAAATTCGTGTGTGAATCGTTAGACTTCCATTTTTATGCCCCTCCATCGGCACATAATTGGAATCTGTATTTCGGGTAACATGGTGGGAATGATTCAAACGACAATAAATCCCTTGATTTCCATAAAAAAAAATTCAAAATTTGTGTTCAAATTCAAGCACTAAATGTGTACTTCCTAAAACATTTAGGCCACGTCTAAAAATTTCTTACCGTTCAAAAGTTATTGTGAAAATGGTGACCGTAGGTCACTTTTTCACACATTTTCTAAGCGATTAAGGCTTGTGAATAACTAGCCACCAACATATTTTTAACCCAAAATTTGCTTTCAAGATTATCGATCTTGGGATATAGGAAAAATATTTCCAAGCCAAATTCGTGAGCAAATCGTTACATAATTGGAATTTGTATTTCTGAAAACTTGGTGGGACTTATTTGAACGACAATAACTCTCTTGATTTGTAGCGTAAAAATACAAAATTTGTGTTCCAATTCAAGCTTGGAATGTTTACTTTCTAAAACGTTTAGGCCGTGTCTGAAAATTCCAAACCGTTTAAAAGTTATTGCCGAAATGGTGACCGATGATCTTTTTTAAACGTGTTTTAAAGTTATTAAGGCTTGTGAATAACTAGCCACTAACGTATTTTTTACCCAAAATTTGATTTCAAGACTATTGATCTCGCGTTATAGGAAAAATATCTCTAAGCCAAATTCGTGTGCGAATCGTTAAACTTCCATTTTTACGCCCCCCCAATCGGCACATAAGTGGAATCCGTATTCGGGGTAACTCATTGGGATACATTCAAACAACGATAACTCTCATGATTTACATCAATGAAATACAAAATTTTTCATCAAATTCAAGCTCCGAATGTGTAAATCCTAAAACGTTTAGGCCTCGTCTAAAAATTCATTACCTTTCAAAAGTTATTGTCGAAACGGTTTCCGAAGGTCACTTTTCAACACATTTTCAAAGCGATTAAGGCTCGTTAATAACTAGCCACAAAGGTATTTTTTACCTAAAATTTGATTTCAAGACGATTGATCTCATGATAGAGGAAAAATATTTCCAAGCCAAATTCGTGAGCGAATAGTTAGACTTCCATTTTTACGCCCCTCTGTCGGCACATAATTGGAATCAGTATTTCAGGTAACTCGTTGGGACATATTCAAACGACAATAACTCTCTTGATTTCCATAAAAAAAAATTCAAAATTTGTGTCCAAATTCAAGCACCAAATGTGTACTTCCAAAAATGTTCTGGCCGCGTCTAACAATTCCATACTGTTCAAAAGTTATTGTCAAAATGGTGACCGAAGGTCACTTTTCATCACATTTTCTAAGCTATTACTGCTCGTGAGTAACTTGCCCCAAACGTTTTTTTTACCCAAAATTTGATTGCAAGATTATTGATCTTGCGATATACGAAAAATATTTCCAAGCAAAATCGGCAGATAATTGGAATCTGTATTTCGGGTAACACGGTGGGACTGATTCAAACGACAATAGCTCTCTTGATTTCCATCGAAAAAATTAAAAATTTGTGTTAAAATTCAAGCACCAAATGTTTGCTTCCTCAAAAGTTCAGACCACGTCTAAAAATTCCTTATCATTCAAAAGTTATTGTCGAAACAGTGACCGATAGTCACATTTCAACACATTTTCTAAGCGATTACGGCTTGTGAATAGCCATCAACATATTTTTTACACAAAATTTTCTTTCAAGATTATTAATCTCACGATATAGGAAAAATATTTCCAAGCCAAATTCATGAGTGAATCGTTAAACTTCCATTTTTGCGCCCCTCCATTGGCACATAATTGGAATCCGTATTTCCGAAAACTCGGTGGGACACATTCAAACGACAATAACTCTCTTGATTTTCAACAAAAAATTACAAAATTTGTGTTCCAATTCAGGCATGGAATGTTTACTTTCTAAAACGTTAAGGCCACGTCTGAAAATTCCTTTCCGTTTAGAAGTTACTGTCGAAACGGTGACCGATAATTGCTTTTAAACACATTTTAAAGAGATTAAGGCTCGTGAATAACTAGCCACTAACGTGTTTTTACCCAAAATTTGATTTCAAGATTATTGATCTCGCGATATAGGAAAAATATTTCCAAGCCAAATTCGTGAGCCAATCGTTAAACATCCGTTTTTACGCCCCTCCATCGGCACATAATTGGAATCCGTATTTCGGGTAACTCATTGGGACATATTCAAATGACAATAATTCTCTTGATTTACATTAAAAAAATATATATATAAAATTTGTGTTCAAATTCAAGCTCCAAATGTGTACTTCCTAAAATATTCAAGTCGCGTCTTCAAATTCATTACCATTCAAAAGTTATTGTCGAAACAGTGACCAAAGGTCACTTTTCAACACATATTCAAAGCTATTAAGGCTCGTGAATAACTAGCCACTAACGTATTTTTTTACCCAAAATTTGATTTCAAGATTCTTGATCTCACGATATAGGAAAAATATTTCCAAGTCATATTCGTGAGCGAATCGTTAAACTTCCATTTTTACGCCCCTTCATTGGCACATAATTGGAATCTGTATTTGGGGTAACTCATTGGGACACATTCAAACAACAATAACTCTCATGATTTACATAAAAAATATACAAAATTTGTGATCAAATTCAAGCTCCGAATGTGTACATTCTAAAATGTTCCAGCCTTGTCTAAAAATTTCTTACCGTTCAAAAGTTATTGTAGAAACGGTGACTGAAGGTCACATTTCAACACATATTCAAAACGATCAAGGCATGTGAATAACTAACCACTAACGTATTTTTTACCCAAAATTTGATTTCAAGATGATTGATCTCATGATAGAGAAAAAATATTTCCAAGCCTAATTCGTGAGCGA